>NW_008690659.1:0-14998 GCF_000695815.1 Acanthisitta chloris | reverse complement strand
CAAACCCATGGGAAAAACAGAACCATGTGAGGTGGAACACATTCCGCATTCTAGTTTTTGTTTCCTTTATGTGTGTGTTAATAATTTAAATAATTTTGAATGCATAAGGCCGAAATCTCAGTATTAGACAAAGCTGGCAAATAATTTATCAACTGCAGAACAAATAGTTGCCTTTAATTGAAAGGAATCTTTCTGCATTCTGCAACAATAACCCAACCACTGGGGCTGATAGCAAAATTACCTGACTTCTTTAAGCCAGATCTCTAGAATAATCTACTATTCTAAAATTTACAGTATTAGTTTGTTTGTTCTTACAATCCATTCTTATATAATTAACTGAAAGCTACCTAGCTAGCTCTTTTCCTCCCTCCTTCTTAATTGTTCTATTGATCTGTACCGCTGTACACGCACACAGGCAAGGACACATGGCAGTATTCCCATTTTAGGACACATCTTACTACCCTGGTAGAACTTGTGTTATTTTATTACATTGGATTGTAAGCTCCTGCCTGTGGATTACACTATGTGACCCTAACTAACACTGGCAAATGGAACTCAATGAGACTACTTGTGTTCAGTGAGACTGCTTACCAACTTATTAATGTTAAGCATGTGCACAAATCATCACAAGACTTAGCAACAACAGCTGCAAGAAAAAATAAACACAAGAAAGAAAGGAAGAGAAGGGGAAAATGGTGATAGATGTTTAAACATCAGTCATGCATCTGTATAAATGTTTTTTTGGAAGAAGAAACTATTCATTGCTCATGGCTGTAACTGCTGAAATTTGCAAAAATGTGCAATTTTTTCTTAACAGTGAAGTTAGGACTTTAAAATTTTTATTTCTTTGTTTTTTCCTCTGCAATGGATTTCATTGTGCTAGTGGAAGGCTGCTTTTGGAAGCATAGGTTGAACTTCGCAGGAGACTGAAGAGGCCTCTCTACCACTGAGTACTGCAGCAGTCCAGGCAGCAGCAGTCCAAATTTATCCTCATCCCTGTTTAACCCTGAACAGGAGAGTTAACCTCTTAGCATCTCCTTCCTGTATCTCAGTTTGTAGAGTTTTGTGCCTGATCTCTGTGTTGAGATGTTCATAAGTATGCTCATTCTACTGATTTTTATTCTGCTACTGCTTCTTATATATGGTAGGTGCAGTGATAAACACCTGCAGATAGCTTACATCTACTAGCATCTGGGTAAAGGCCACCAAATACAATCACCATGACATGCCATAGACTTGCTACTTCATCACTCCCATGGAGTTAAAAGCTTCATTTTCCTCTAAGGCAAGAGTGAGTGGCAGTTCAGGTTGATTTTTTGCATGTGAAAGGTGGGAGATGTAAATGACAGAAAGGTTAATGACAGGATAGATGATCTTTTAAAGCTTTCAGCTATTAATAAGCTTTCAAACTTTCTATCATGCTTCAGATAAATGATTCAGGGGTTTTTTAGCTGCAGTCACAAGAGTAGGGCATCTTTTGTGATGCTTGCTGACTCCTGTGTATATGCTCCAGGCACTGCTGGGGACATGTATTCCTCTTGTATTTGTTCTCTCTAGAATGATGTTTTTCCAGCTGGGCAGGAGAAGATATCAAAGGGAGCTTAGGCCCAATGTTATGTCAGGCTGGCAGCCAGTAGTATGGTGCCAGCATTTCAGTGCCTGTGAGATGGATGGCAAGTTGTTGACCCTTTGCTGAAATGGCACTGGCAATAAGAAGGACCAGACGTGGCTACATGTCTCTTTCAACAGAGCAGCAGAGCCTAAGGTGGATGGAGCCCAAAAGCACTGTTAGAGCCAGCTTGCTCTCATTTCAAATTGCCATGAGATTGGATGCCTTTCAGAGGAAGCTTCATTCCAGACTAAGGCTCCAGAAACTGGTGGAGAAAAAGAACAAAACATAGAAGCAGCATCATGGTGAGGTTGGTGTAGTGGCAGAATCTCAGCTGATTACTTGATGGTGTTCAATGACATTCTTCAAGGGAGGCTGTAAAAGATATTTAGAGGTGTGTCTTTACGTCCTTATAAGAAGGTCCTGCTGTGGCAGTGAGGCATGGTTGAAGTTACAGTAATTACAAAATTGGTGTGTGAAATCCAGACTGTAGCTGAATGTTTCTACAGTTGTATGGGTGCTGCTGCTGGTGATGCTGTGGAAGTGAGACACAATACAGATCAACAGATGCAAGAAAGACAAATGAACACCTCCAAAAGTCAACATACAAGCCTGGTATCATAGTGCTTGTCCAAATGTTTCCCTTTGTTATCCTCTTTCTCAGACCATATTTATTTTCTATATACATTTCACTCTGCAGACTTTGCCAAATTTTATATTCCTCCAAATAATTCCTTCTTCCTAAATTACACTAGCTTTCTCTCTTGGGCCAAAAGGTTACTTGCTAGCTTACTGCTAGCAATGTGAACTGTGTATTAAGGTGATTCATTTGTACTCTGCCATTGGAAACATAACTATGAAGATTAGCATAACAAAATGGGAGAGTCATCCGTGGCAGATATCTGTAGTGTTATAAAACCAGATCTCAGCTTTTTTGTTCAAAAATACATAATTTGGTTATTTACTGTCTGTCTTCTGTTACTAGTTAGCTCATGGTTAACATATGAACAATTGTAAGCCAAATATAGTGTGGTTTAAACATATAATTCCTCTCCCTCCTCTAATATTATTTTCATTTAAATAATAAGGTTTCAACTTAAGCATGCTGGTTGATTCATACTTCAAATTTCAATACATATAAAAAATAAAAAATGACTGAGGCAATAATTCCAAACTAAAGTACAGAATGCTATGTGAATCTTGGGAAAGGAATGTCCTACATCCTTCAGAAATAATCTCACTACCTGGGTAAATGGCTGATGAGGGTTTGGATATTGTTTCTAAACAGCAGATTAAAGTAGTCTCTGGGGCCCAGAAAAGTTTCCAAACTGTTGAATATTCATAGGGATCTTTATTGTTCTGATAACAGATGTAGTGGTGTGGCCATCTAACAGCCACTGAGTTTAGAATTCATGCTGCACAATGACCTTTATATTTTTGTGATAGTCTACACATAAGGCTGTGACATCTGAGTGCAGGTTTTGCTGAGTTTTAGGAAGTTCCGACTGGAGGTGATTTTTTTTCCATCAGACATTTCAAAACTTGTCAGAGACATGTAGTGTAAAATATATCTACCATGAAGATGGCCAGGAGTGCAAAGAGCCCTGAAAATTATGTATAAAGATTGGAGTGTGGCAGTTATGCACAGGAGCACATTAGGACTTCAACACAGCAACACAAGGTAACTAAAAGACTATGCATAAGCCTTTAATGATAAAAGACATACATCTGAAGCCAGAGTTCTTCACTAAAATCATTGTAAGTTATGTAGTGAAACACCCTTTCAGATTTGCGAACCTGCATGGAAAGGAAGAGACATTTGCTCATAACAAAACCAAGACCTCCTCTCAACAAAGCTGTTTTATTCCCCACAAGGCAGTGATTGCTGATGTATTCTAATGGAGGTGTCATTTCATAACTGAGAATAATCTAGGAGATTTATAGAATAGTGTATTTAGAGCAATATGATAATAATACTTGGCTAAATTCTCTGAATATTCACACAGAACACCTTTGAGCTCAGTAAGATGCAAATGAATATGAATAAATATTGAAAAGGCTGCTTTTCAAAACTGCTATTGTTAATATGGCAACTGTTCTAGATCAGCTTGACTCATATGCAACTGGATGAAGT
The DNA here is from genome assembly GCF_000695815.1 of Acanthisitta chloris. Classification (NCBI taxonomy): domain Eukaryota; kingdom Metazoa; phylum Chordata; class Aves; order Passeriformes; family Acanthisittidae; genus Acanthisitta; species Acanthisitta chloris. The sequence continues at coordinate 11,255 of NW_008690659.1, read as the reverse complement.
TATCCTCTCTTAACAAAAGGAGCAGATATGCTCACCCCTGAACTAAGACCTAACTCCCTCCTCCTAATATGTCCAGAGGTTTCATGTGTATTCTACTGCTCTGACTTTTTAACTCCTACAGGGTTTTAGTTCCTGGGAAAACACAGACTACTATCCCAAACAGTTTGCTTTTTAAATGGTGACAAAATAAAACAGGCAGTAGAAGGGATATTCTTCTTGTGAGCAGCAGATATCTAATCCAGATCAGCAGTAGCACTGGGATTTCTGAACTGTGGCTCAGCCGAAGATATTATGCTGATTATTTTTCTACAGTGAAAAGAGCTATATTTGAATATTTTTTCTTTTCTCTCTGCAATGACAAATGAGAAAACACCAAAGTAATTTATAATCTTAAACAGAGACTAACACTCTAAGTGTTTGGTGACATAACATTAAATCATAGAATGATAGAATGGTTAAGGCTGGTAAAGATCTCTAAGATCATCAAGCCCAACTGTTAATCCAGCATCACCACCATGTTCACCACTAAACAATGTCCTTAAATGCCATATCCATATATTTTGTGAATACTACCAGGGATGGTGACTTTGCCTAACAGAGACTAACACTCTAAGTGTTTGGTGACATAACATTAAATCATAGAATGATAGAATGGTTAAGGCTGGTAAAGATCTCTAAGATCATCAAGCCCAACTGTTAATCCAGCATCACCACCATGTTCACCACTAAACAATGTCCTTAAATGCCATATCCATATATTTTGTGAATACTACCAGGGATGGTGACTTTGCCTTTTCCCAGCCTGTTCCAGTAATTTATAATCTTAAACAGAGACTAACACTCTAAGTGTTTGGTGACATAACATTAAATCATAGAATGATAGAATGGTTAAGGCTGGTAAAGATCTCTAAGATCATCAAGCCCAACTGTTAATCCAGCATCACCACCATGTTCACCACTAAACAATGTCCTTAAATGCCATATCCATATATTTTGTGAATACTACCAGGGATGGTGACTTTGCCTTTTCCCTTGGCAGCCTGTTCCAATGCTTGACAACCCTTTCCATGAAAAAATTTTTCCTAATACCTAATCTAAACCTCCCCTGGTGGGAGGTTAAGATTAGATATTATTAACTAGATTTATATTAAAGGATCAATAGCCCAACTGAAGTGCATCTACACCAATGCATGCAGCATAGGGAGTGAACAGGAGAAGCTGGAAGCCGCAGCAGGAAGATTTATATTAAAGGATCAATAGCCCAACTGAAGTGCATCTACACCAATGCATGCAGCATAGGGAGTGAACAGGAGAAGCTGGAAGCCATTGTGCAGCAGGAAAACTGTGACACAGATGCCATCATGGTACCATGGTGGAGTAACCTGCAGATCTAGAATGCTGCAAAAGGACAGGCATAGAAGGAGAGGCAGTGGGGTAACACTATGTGTTAGCAACTGTATAGAGTTTGATGATGGTGATGAAAGGGTGGAGAGTTTATGGGTAAGAATCAGGGGGAAGACCAACAGACAGATATCATGGTGGGAGCCTGCTACAGACCACCCAAGCAGGATGAAGAAGGAGAACAAATACTCTATAAGCAGCTGAAAGAACTGTCACTATCATTGTCCCTTGTTCTTATAGGGGACTTCAGCTTATCAGATGTCTGCTGGAAATGCAACACAGTGGAGAGGAAACACTCATGAAATTTCATGGATTGTGTTGAACAGAACTCCTTGAGACAGCTGGTGAGGGAGACCACTTGGGAAGGTGTCCACAGGATCTGATTTCTGTGAACAGAGAAGGGCTTGTGGGTGATGTGACTATTGGATGCTATCTTGGTCAGAACGATCATGAAATGATAGAGCTTTTAATTCTCAAGAAGATTCTCAGTTCTCAAAGTTCTCAAAGAACCTCAGATTTCTGGAGGGCAGACTTTGGCCAGTTTAGGAGACTGGTTGACAGAGTTCCTTGGAAGGCAGTCCCGAAGGGCAATGGAGACCAGGAAGGCTGGACATTGTTTGCAAAGTCCTAATGGTGCAAGAGCAGGCCATCCCCATGTGCCAAAAGACAAGACAGAGGGGAAGAAGGCTGGTCTGACTGAACAGAGAGTTTTGACTGGAACTCAGGAAAGAAAAGAGAGTATACAATCTTTGGAAAAAGAGGCAGGGAACTCAGGAGGACTACAGGAACTTTGTGATGTCATAGAGGGAGAAAATTAGAAGGGCTTTGTCCGTAGAACTGAATCTGCCTACTGCCATAAAAGACAATAAAAATGTTTCTCCAAATACATTAATAACAGAAGGAGGGCTAAGGATATCCTCCATCCTTTGTTGGATGTTGGGGGAAACATAGTGACAAAAGATGAGTACAGCTGAGGCTCACTGTCTTGTATCAGAAACAGCATGGATACAGCAGGACCATGGAAGTGATTGTCCCTCTGTGCTCAGCACTGGTGGGGATACACATCAAATCCTGGATTCGGTTTTGGGCCCCTCACTACAGGGAAAACATTGAGGTGCTGAACTATGTCCAGAGAAAGGCAAAGAAGCTGGTGAAGGGTCTGGAGCACAAGTCTAATGAGGAGGAGTGAGGGACCTGGGGTTGTTTAGCATAGAGAAAAGGAGGCTCAAAGAAGGCTCTATTGCTCTCTACAGCTACCTGAAAGGAGGTTGTAACCAAATGGGTGTCAGTCTCTTCTCCCAAGTAACAAGTGATAGGACCATAGGAAATGGCCTAAAGTTGTGCCAGGGAGGTTTAGATTGGATATTCGGAAAAATTTCTTCACAGGAAGGGTTATCAAGTATTGGAACAGGCTGCCCAGGGAAGTGGTGGAGTCACCATACCCAGAGCTATTCAAAAGATGTGTAAATGTGGCAGTTAGTGACATGGATTAGTGGAGAACTTGGCAGTGCTGGGTTAATGGTTCAACTCAATCATCTTAAAGTCCTTTTCCAACATAAATGATTCTATGTGTCTATGATACTACGGCTAAATATAAAATGTCTGAGAAGCATTTATTTTTTTTAAGAATGTGCTTCAACACTGAAAAAGCAACAGGAGACTAGAAAATACTAATTATATTTACGTCACATAAGGGAAGAGTCTGGGAAAGATGATGAAAATTAAGTTCATTAAACACAACAACAGTAATAAGACATTTTTGTGATAATGTTCACAGAGAGTTTAAAGCTGTATTTGGAGAATGAAAATGTATTAAGAATGAGTCAGTGTGGGCTTGGGAAGAAAAAATTATGACAAACAATTCTGATTACATTTCTAAATGGAATAATGATTGGCTTACATAGAAGGAAGCCTGGTAGACATTTTATAGATGGATTTTCAGGAAAGCTTTCAACAAGGTTTCACATGATGGATTACTGCATAAAGCCTTCTAAATATGGATTAGGTGATGAATGCTTAAGATGTCTAAAGAATTGCTTAGAAGATAAAAATGGAGGAATTAAAAGTGGATTTTTGTTCACCAAAGCTGGGATCTTTCATGGGAGTCCTTTTAGTGTCATCAGCAGGACTTATATCAGGACTGTCATGTGAAGCAGAGGCACACAAGGCCCTTGACTGATGGCTGTGTGCCCTCACATTGATAATTTAGATGGTGCTGTAATACAGGAGAGAGACATTTCAAATAGCTGACATGGGCTGTTTTAATACCATGTGATGGAATATAATTCAAAGGGCTCTGAAGCAGTTCTTGGCTCACTGGTACTTCTACATTTTTAACACAGGAGCTAGCAGGGCTCATAGACAGAGCTTTAGATTGGAAGGGGGAAAGGGACAAAACCAGGCTTGACAGTGATAAGCAATGGGTTGGCATACTGAAAATTGAGGAACTGAGTGCAAGTGAGATCCCTCAGTCTGCTCCATGAGTTGTTGGCTACAACAAAACACACTTGAAATGTTTCTATACTAACACATGCAGCATGAGGAACAAGCAAGAGAAGCCTGAAGCTTTAGGTCAGTCCTGGAAATACAACATCATTGTCATAAGCGAAACTGGGTGAGATGAGTCCTATGACTGGAATACCATGTTGGATGATAGGCCCTTCAGGAGGGATAGGCAGGGTGGGTGAAGCAGCAGGGTGGAGTTACAAGTAATGGAAGGTCTGGAATGTATGGATCTTACAGGTGGCAATGGCACAGTTGAGAACCTCTGGGTAAGCATTCAGGACAAGCAAATAATGAGGATGTTATTGTGGGAGCCTACTACAGACTAATTAGCCAGGACACTGATGCCAATGAATTATTCTTTGAGGAACTAAGGGACACCTCCAAATCAACTACCCTTTCTCTTATGGGTATATCAACTACCCATATGCTCTTATGCCCTTCAACTTGCCGAATATGAACTGGGAACACCATGCAGCTGGCACAAACAGGTCCAGAAGATTCTTAAAACACCTGGATGATAACTTAATGGTACAGATACTAAGGAAGCCGACTAGGAAAGATGCCCTCCTTGATTTGTTGCTTGTTAACAGAGAGGGTCTCATGAGTGAAGTGGTGATTGGTGGTTGTCTTGGCCACAGTGACCACAGAGGGTCTCATGAGTGAAGTGGTGATTGATGGTTGTCTTGGGCACAGTGACCATGAAGTAATTAGGTTTAAAATTGCTGTTGACAGGAGGAAAAGTGCTAGCAAAGCTTCAACTCTGGACATGAGGAGCGCAGGATTCAGGCTGCTCAGGGAACTAGTGAGTAAGGCCTCCTGGGAAAACACTTTTGAAGGTGCTGAGGTCCATCAGTTCTGGTCACTCTTTAACCAGCATCTCCTAAGGGCACAGGAGCAGACAATTTCTAAATGTTGGAAATCAAGCAGGCGAGGCAGAAGGATGGCTTGGCTGAGCAGAGATCTTCTTTTGGAGCTAAGGCAAAAAAAGAAGGTGTATGCCCAGTGGAAGCAAGGTCAGGTGACATGGGAGGAATATAGACATGCTGCTTACCACTGTAGGCAGCTTTCAGGAACATGATACAATTATTGAGGTTCTGTGCAGGGCCTAGAGTTGGACTTCAATGATTTTTATGGGTCTATGATTCTATGGTTCTATGATTCTGCATTGTGCAGGTTGATGCTGTGCAGAGGTCCCACTTTGGGTTTCAGAATCAGAGGGTATTGAGCTGGTGAGCTCAGTGCAGAACTAAGGTGATGGAACTGTACTGTGTTGGGGTCTGGACTAATCTGGTGGCAAGCTAATTTTTATGTCTTGTGTCCTCCGCATGCTGCACTACCTTTTGCAGAATTGCCTTACTGGGTGAGCTAAGTGGTCTCAGGGTGAGAATTTTCAGGTTAACAGACCAGATCCATGTCAGGTATCAAATGACGACACCTTTCAATGGAACAGTCCTCTTTTAATCAGTTCTTGATAGGAGCAGATAGAGGGGGAATAGCTTACATCAGCAAATGAGATAATATGAGACAACCAGGAATGTGAATATGTTATAAATGGGCAATTCACCTAGAGCTTGTAGGTCTGTATTTTTAGAAATTCGTATTGGTCTCCTTTCAAAGTTTTGGGCAGTAGGCTGTATCTCTGCTTCTTCAATTAGATTTCTCTAGGAAAAGGTGTTCTTGGTCTGGCATGCAGAAGAGAGATAAATACTTTAAAGCACTATATCTAAAGCTCATCAGAATAGATCATTACCTTCCAATACAGCCCAGGGAGCTAATTCATAGAGAACTGAAACAATTTGCCCCACAGGTCCACTGCAGAGTTGGGAACAGAATTAATGTCTTATAAAGCCAGATACAATGCCCCATTCACTACTCTAATTAGAAAGTTATATCAGTTTAAGAATGATGAATGATACAGGCTTGAAGATGATAATAGAAGTATGCACGTTTGGCATATAGCCTCATCTCCAGAATGAAACTGAGCTTGTGAGAACTGGTGTGACTTTAATCTGCAAAAAAGAAAATTAAGTGATGATGCAATATTTTTCAACTACCTAAGAACTGGTAGAAATTCTGGAAGTTTTGAAGACATCTGAAAGAACCAAATCAAATTATCACTTTAATCTGTTCAATAGTTTTTATTAGACATAGGAAGTAACTCTTTTCTTTGATGAACTTATATTTTGAGAAGCTGCAAAATGCAAGCAAAACATGTGGGAGTGTCAAAATTCCTTTGGTTTTCCTTATGGAGTTCTGAGCACATTGGCATAGCATTGGACTTACACAGGCTTTTTTGAAAAGGAGCTAATTTTACTAAATGGTGTTTCTTGGTTAATCTCAATGTTTGTCTTTTTTCAGTTACATCTTAAAAGGTATTAGGAAGTTTGGTGATAGTTGTGACTAAAAGCATGTTTGAATCTATTAAAATACTTCACATTTAGAACAGGTGTTTTGAAATTCTGAAATCTAGCATTTTCTGAAATTTAAAACAAGGATTAGTGGGTTTAGAGGTAGGTGGAGAATGGGCAGGTAAGCACCATAAGAGTTCAGGAACGTTTAGGGAGAAATTTGTCCATAGTACCAAAGTACACTCATTTAGATCTGAAGTAGTGGGGAATAGGCACAACTAAGGCTATTTGCAGACAAAATTACCTGGGAAATATTGGCATAATGCATAATAAAGAAGTATCACTTTGTTTCCCTCTTGTGAATTGAAGTATCACTTTGTTTCCCTCTTGTGACAACAGTGGCAATACTGCACATAGGGAGTTCAGTTTCCAGCTGGTATTTTTTGGTGAACAGTCAGTTTGTTTGATTTAAAGAGCAAAGACTCGAACATGCAAATACAAAGCTCCAGATTTTCCTTCCTCACAGAATACCCTACTGTTTAATATATAGATACAAACTCTAGAAATATTTTCTAACATAAATCCTGCTTTGACGTAGTTTGTACATCTTTCCAGGGATTGATGATGATAGAAATATGCCTTTCAGTTAGAGTTATAAGAAAATAATTCCAGTTATATCCAAACTGGTCATGAGTTTCAAAACAGTATTTTAACTCTAAGAATGGTCCAGCACTGGATGAGGTGTCCAGAGAGACTGAATAATCTTCATCCTTAGAGATTTTCAAAACTAATTTTTCCAAGACACTAAGCAAGACCCTAATCTAGCTTTCAAGGTAGTCCTGCTTTGACCAGGAAGTCTCTTCTAATATTTTTATGTGATTCTGTGACACCTGGATACTTTTATTTTTAAACATATTGACATCTTTGATTCAGTTTAGAAGAAAATGATGGAAAAAGAATTGCAGGGAAGTGTTGGTGGACTCCTCCCGTCAGAGTTTGAGTGTCCGTTCCGGGGCGCCTTTGGGAGCATGATGTGCTCTACCGAGCTCTACAGAATATCTCTGCCTGAAATGGCTGATTGGTGTTAACTGGAGCTGCTCTTGCCGTGGTGCTTCCCTTGCTCCTCTCTCTGCTTGGAGCGGGGACAGGCAGGACCTTGTGCTGATGGTTGTTTGAATGGCTGCTGAAGCCCAAAGTCCTCACAGTCACCTCCATTTATTGCGTTCATCTTTTAAGTTCAAACGTGTTGAAGGAAGTTAGGGTTTGTGCAAGTTTCTGGTAGGGTGTTCAGGCACTGGAATAGGTTGCCCAGGGAGGTGGTGGAGTCACCATCCCTGGAGGTTTAAGAGGCATCAGAATCTGACACTGGAGGATATGTTTAGGGTTACAGCAGAGTGGCAGGTTAATGGTTGGACTTGATGATCTTAGAGGTCTCCTCCAACCTTGATGGTTCTATTATGATTTTAAAATTATTTTGAGGTATTTCTTGGGTTTTGTGTGACAGTAGCCATCCTTAAATTCTCTTTTAGTTTGATGTGGAAGGGTTATGAGTTATAATATGATCAGCAAATAGTCAAACATACCTTGTAAAGCTTTGAGCTAATCAAAAATTTCCTCTGCATATGAAGACTTTCAGTGGAATGACTGTAATGTCTTTGCTGTGCGGCAGTGTGCTGAGCTATAGATAGTGCCAACCCCAGCAAAAAAACTAGTGATGCTGTGAATGTGAGAGATGAATAATGAACTGGCAATGAAAACATAATAGCCCTTGGCCGATGGTATGTCTCCCACAATATGTTCCTCTGCAATGGGTAAGATTGTGCATATTTAAATTTCTACTTTAAAATGTTCAATCCTTGTTTTCTCGTCTTTCTCCTTCTCAAAAGTCTTATGCAGTAATCTCAAAATCATTTTTGTGTAAGTGCATCCATTTAAAGGAAATGAAGGCTGAGCATCAAATAGCAAAAATGAAGTTTTTCAAGTCAAATGGCTAGAGAATTATCTATATGACTCCAATGTTTGAATCCCCACAGACATGAACTTTAATAGAATCTCTTGCCAAATTGCACTTGTGATGAAAGTTTTAAATGATAGCCAATTTTCACCAGCTAGCAATAAATATAGTGCAACACTGTGCATTGACCTTGCAAAGGCATCTGATAGAACAGACTGTAGTCAGCAGTAGGGATTTGCTTCCAAACTGTAGCAAACTAGATGTGGAAGAGACAAAGCTATAGCATATACTCCCATCTCTAGATTTTGAACAGATTGAAAGGGAATACAGTCAATATTCAAATGTTTCCTTGTTGTCATGCATATTAAAAGCCCAGGGTAAAACTTTGCATTTTTATTCCTGACTGTGTATATAGATAGTACTATTCTCCATCCAAATGTGCAATATGAAAACTTCTTTGCATAAGTCATTTTGAAATAATTGCTTTAATTTGGGTCTGTGGCTGAAAGTGAACACAAGGTTGATGTCATCTCCTAGCAGTCACTCTTCCAACAGTTTCCTTTTTTACAGCTTGACAAATAACAAATGCTTGGTGGTAGCTTTAAATTTAAAATTCATTGCCGACCAGCTGATAAGAGACATATCAAATATTGGATTTCACTATATAAATAGTCATATACTGAAGAACAAAGAAGATTCCTGTGACTTTCATTTGTTGTACAGCCTTGGTTATCAAATTTCCCACTAATCAAAACTTTCACTTCTGTCATGTCCCTGACAGCTTTACATATCATATTTATTTATCATACACCTCTGTTTATCAAAGTTTTGTTTATAACACCTCTCCCGTGGAAGAATGATCCACTGCATACACAAATGCAGCTGGTATTTGAGATTTTGACTTGCAGCCCTGTGTTTTTTAAGCCAAGATTTAACAGATAAAGGAAAATTGCCATTGTCTGTGAACATGAGAACAAAATGCCTTTGCTTACTCTGAGAGATTATGAGCAATGATGGAAGAGACTGTAATGCAATGTGCTTAGAAATCTCATTTGGTGACTGCTGGAGAGCTGAGAAGCTAACAAAGGAATCTGATTGCCTGCATAGATGAGATGCTGAGTTTGGAACCAAAATCTGTGACTTGATTTTTCGAATGCCTTGGTATCATTTGTAGGATTAACTGCATCTTTGTCATCTTTGTCTTTTCCTTTTGTTTCTCTGAGGTCTCACATCTTGTGCTTTCATACATCTTAGGATGCTTTTCCTAGTCCTTGCCCAGTCCCAAATGTGACTCACAGGAGAGCATTCACCATAACCACCAGCAAAGCAAATGGGTTTTGATTCCTGTGGTTTTATGGGCAAGGAGGCAGTAAAATCTTTATAGGCCCTTCATAAAAATAGTCGTTTTGGCAAAGGAAACAAGCAATTAAAGGAAAAGCATTTAAAAGCAAAAAATTGGTACACAGGTTTGTCTTGGTTTACTTCAGGAGGCCAATTGAAGGCCACATTGTGTAAGCTTTTAATTCTCACTCTGTGTCTGCAAAATCTAAGTGCCTCCCTTCTGCAGAGTGTGCCCTTTCAGTTTTTTGATTGTTCCTCTTCCCCTGCACTGTGACACATGGACGTGCAAACACAGTCAAGGACTGAGTTATTCTTAGAAAAAACAGCCTATCACCTGCTTGGGATCTCTGTTGACTCCACACCACATGACTCTAGGCTCCATACAGTAGAGCAAAGCCCATCGTTTTGGCCAAAACCAGCTTTAGGTAGAGAAAGAGGATGGGTGCACACAGCAATTGTGTCAGAAGGCAGCAATGAGGTGGCATTGATGAACATGATAGGCAGCGTGAATCACATTAAACGAGTAAAAATTTTTGTTATTAAACAGTTCAATAATCTTTCTATGAAACAGTTTAATAATCTTTTTAAAGTTTGCATTGGATTAAAAGTGGTCAACAACCATTCTTTAATGGAACATCTCATTTTCCATCAGTTCTCTCTCCTGGCATTTGCACATTCAAATGGCAATTAGGCTCCCGAACGTAGTGAAAATAAAGGAGAAACACATGCTTTGTTTCTTTCACCCCTTTGATAAAGTGTCTGTTAAGCTCACTAAAGTGGAAAAAATATTAGAATTAATGGTTTAGATAAAGCTAAATTGTTTGCAACTATCTCCCTTGCTCAAAAACTGAAAGTTCTAAACTTTAAAAGTGATAATCTAGAAAGCTGAAACTAAGAAGTGTCTCAGGACTGACTGTTCTTTTGAAGTTGAAGGGTTGCTCAGATTTCTCATCTCTCTTAGGTAAAATCTCCAGTTATAAATAAAAACAGCCTGACACTTGCACTGGCAGATGTCTCTAAAGTCTGCAAACAAGCTCTGCTTACACAGCTTGGCAAGACTGGGTGTTGAAAGCCAATTTGATTGTGAAGAAGGCAAGAAGACCTTGTGGAGGAGTTCAGGAAGTTCCTACAGGAGAAGGAAGCTGTATGGCAGGGAGTGTGACATTGATAACAGGGGGATTGGGTACAGTGCAGGAAAACAGCAAGGACATTCACACTAGTGGGGTATTTAGTGCTGACATGCATCCAAGTCTCATTTTTTAAAGAGAAGCTAAGTTTCTCTTTAGCAATGCAGCATTTTCAAAAAGATGTTCAGGGATTTGTCCCATTGCAGAGACTTAACTCTTACACTGCCCACCAAGGGATACCCAGTCTGTGGAAAGAGCAGTAGCTTCAACTTTTGTAACACATTTTCAGAAGGATTTCTGCAGTGACAAATTATTTATGTGATCAAAACTGAAAGCAGTAGCAGATGTCTCATTACTTTTATGCAGAGATGGATCTGAGTCAGTATTAAATTTTAGTGATTCTTGATCAGCCCTGACCAGAAGCTGAAAAAAAGGATTCTAGTGAACAAGCATTTACTGCTGCTTAGAGTAGATTCCTCAGGCAATTTACAGCAATTGGGAGTATCTGCAGATCTTAATGTGGGCTGGTACCAAACCTGAAATCCTTAATCCATGCATGATTTTGTAGAAGTTATATAT
>NW_008690658.1:0-1733 GCF_000695815.1 Acanthisitta chloris | reverse complement strand
GTCCTGGGCAGCCCAGCGCTGGGCAGCAGGAGAAATCTGATGAACTGTGCTCGTTTAGCACTCGTAGCCAAAGCCTTAGGCCGCAAGAGGTGATCAAATGTAAACTTCTGATAAAACAATGCTGCTAACAACGAGCTCCCTGAATTCTGCAGATAGGAGTGAAATGGAGATGGTAAGGACTAAGGAGACAATTTCTAGAGAAAAAGTAACGTCAGAAGGCAGCAAGATCTTGGACAGTGAAACCCAGTAAGAAATCGAGAGCCCACGGGTCAGTTTAGCGACTGAGCTGGGGATGGGGTGCTGGGGCTACAGGTAAAACTGAGAGGTGTGAATTGGGTAGGGGTCCCTCTTCGGAGGCACCAGCTCAAGATGTAACTGAGGAACTAACAAAAGACTAATTGGAAACATTGGCTCTGACTTGGCATTCTCAGCTGGGTCACAGGGTTGGACCCTGTTATGGTGTCTGGCATGTGTAAATCCATGGCACTGCTCCCAGGGACACTTCCTCCTCCAGCAACACCCCAAGGTTGCCTTGGTGAGGCACCTGCCTTACAGCCCTCTCCAGAATTGCCCCCATCGTTGCAATGCTGTGCTGAGGAAGGCCCAGGTTGCTGCCCCAGGGGGCTGTGTTCCCAGTGGCTGGGGGGGCTCTCTGCTGGGAGCCAAGGGCAGTGTTTTGGGTCCCTTGGCACACAATGTTTCAGCCCAGTGGCATTTTGGTCTTCCTCTCTTGCCGTGTTTCACTTTCCAGCACAGCCCATGCCTGGCATCATTGGCAGCTGCAGCTACCAGTAGTTTGTACCCTAATTTTGTTAGAATTCAGGACAAATTCCTCTGCCCCAAAAGCCCCCAGTCCTGCTTCTCCCAAGACCTTTCTTATCCATGACTCCTCTGACACTCATAGCATGGCTGAACTGTCACCAGGTGGTTTTGTGGCTGGTCAGGCATCTAAGAGGCACATCAACTCCTTGAACCTTTTTGCTTTGCCTTCTCCAAGTTTTAGTCCTGCTCTGGGCTGGTATCAGCCCTCAAAGGCCTTTGTCTTTCTCCACCCACTTGGACCAGTTTTTCTGGGACGTGTGGGGAGTTGGCATCATCTGAAAGCCCAAATGACTGGTGGTGAAAATATAATTGTCCCCTTGCTCCCATTTCTGGCACTGCCTGGTTTTGTCACTGCCTCTTGGTGGTCTCTGTGGGCTCAGGGAGGCAGAGAACTTGAGCCACACAGCCGTGGGATCCTGTGGAACAGTTTAAAACACTTGACTGGCAGCTGGGAAAAATGAGGAGAGAAACAAGGTGCTGCTCTTGCGGAATGAGGGCACTGACCATGCAAAGCAAAGCTCCAATTTAGGGCCACCCTGGTCAAGCTGCTGGTGAGCTCTGACGTGGATCAAACCAGGATACCAACCCTGGGGACTTGGTGGCCCCAGGGGCTGGGAGAGCTACTTGCTTCGGGTAAGGGCCGAGTTTCCTCTGTCTCAGCCTCGTTTGATGCTACTGCTGGCATCAAATGAAGGGAAACCCAAGCAGCACCAGCTGCACCCTTGAAGCATCAGATAGGCTCATGCATCCCGGGGCTGACGCTGCACTGGAGTGGAAGGCAGCACTGGAAGGGGCACTGGAAAGGAAGGCAGCACCGCCGAGGGCCGACGGGTGTCCGGGAGAGCCTGGACCGCCTCGGCACACCCCGGGGCGAGAGCGCCGAGGGCACAGACACTGAAATAGCAGCTGTC
>NW_008690657.1:6471-6756 GCF_000695815.1 Acanthisitta chloris | reverse complement strand
GGGGCTTTTAGGGGTCGTTTGGGGTCTCTGGGGTAGGGAGAGACCCCAGGATAGGTTTGGGATGTAGTGGGTGCAGGAGGGAACGGGTGGGAGGGTTTGGGCACTGGAGGTGCTGCAGGAGGATAAAGTGAGGAGGTTTGGGAGGAGTTTGGGGGGGCTCAGGGGGTTTTAGGGGGCTCTAGGCTGGATCCCGGGCCAGGAATACCAGAGGTGTTTCTGTTCCCGCAGAACAAGCTGCGGAGCCACGCGGAGCGGCTGCAGCAGCAGTTTTCCACGGGGCCTAAA
>NW_008690657.1:5842-6321 GCF_000695815.1 Acanthisitta chloris | reverse complement strand
TCAAACACAAGGCGAGCGAGGAGGAAAAGATCACGGAGATGAGAGTAGGAGCTGAGGCATTCCCAGATTTCCCTTTCCCTCCTCCCTCTCTCCTTTTCCTCTCTCCTCTCTCCTTTTCCTCTCTCCTGTCTCCTTTTCCTCTCTCCTCCTTTTCCTCTCTCCTGTCTCCTTTTCCTCTCTCCTGTCTCCTTTTCCTCTCTCCTCCTTTTCCTCTCTTCCTCTCTCCTTTTCCTCTCTCCTCCTTTTCCTCTCTCCTGTCTCCTTTTCCTCTCTCCTCTCTCCTTTCCTGCTCTCCCTCCCTCCCTCTCCGGAGCAGATCCAGCTGGACCTCCTTTCCCATTTCCTCCATTCCAGGCGCAGATGCAGTCGGAGCTGCAGGAGGTGGAAGCTGAGTTGGATATCCTGCACAGATTCCTGGCGGGAGAGCAGGTCCTGCTGCTCCGGCAGCTCCGGGAGCGGCACGAGGCTCTCCTGGCTCG
>NW_008690657.1:3668-5782 GCF_000695815.1 Acanthisitta chloris | reverse complement strand
CCGCGCTCCGCAGGCTCCTCACGGAATCCCAGGCCGCCGCGCGGCAGCACGGGATGCAGCTTCTCAGGGTCGGAAAAGTGGGACTGGGGGGGGTCGGGATGGGCTCAAGGTGTGTGGGAGAAAGGGAGAACTGGGATTGGGAGAGCCAGGATGGGCCCAAGGTGTGTAGGAGGAACTGGGATTGGGGGCTAAAAATTGGGAATGGGAGCCCAGGATGGGCTCAAGGTGTGTGGGAGACAGGGAAAACTGGGATTAGGGGGCCCAGGATGTGTGTGTGCAGGGGGATAAGTGGGATTGAGCCTTCCTCCAAAGGCTTTTCCTCATGGGAATCTTCCCCTGGATCCTGATTAACCTTCTCTCTCTCCCTGTTTTCCATCTGCTTCCCACCAGGATATCAAAGGAACCATCATCCGGTGAGTCCATTCCACCAGGAGCTGGGAAAAACCATTCCAGGAGCTTTTTCAGCCTTGGGTTGTGGAATCTGGGAAGGGTCAGGATGGAGGGAATTCCCTAGGGGATACAGATGGGATTTGGGAATGTTTGGGATGAGCTTGGAGCTTTCAGGGTTTCATTTCCTGCTTCAGAGTATCCCAAATCCCAATTTTCCCCCTTTTTTTTTCCAGGTGTAAGAACATGAAATTCCAAGAGTCTGAGCTGGTGCCAGTGGATGTGGAAAAGAAAGTCAGGAATTGCTTCCTGAAGGATGTGATCCTGAGGAAAATGGAGAAGGTGTTCCATAAAGTGCCCCAAGGTGGGAGGAAAAATGCGGGAAAAATAGGAAATTCTGGGAAAAAGGAGGGGAAGAATTGAGGGAGGGAAAGGGGTGGAAAATTGGGAGTGAAGGAGTAGGAAAGGGGTGGGAATTGGGGAGGGAAAGGGGTGGGGATTGGGATGGGAATGGGAGGTCAAACCAACGCCAACCAGGAACCGAATCCCTTCCAGCATTCCACGGTCCTTTGGCTCCCATCCATCCACCACCAGCTCCAAACTTCTACCTTGGGCCACTCCCTCCATCCCTTACCTATCCCTAACTCCTGTTTTTTCCCATTTTTTTTTCCTTGGACACAGCTGACATCACCTTGGATCCATGCACGGCACATTCACGTCTCAACCTCTCCTTGGATCTCCGCAGCGTCCGCCTGAGCGAGCGACGCTCCGATCCCTCCGGATACACCTCCGGAAGCGACTTATCCGTCCTGGGAACACCAGGATTTACTTCCGGACGTCACTATTGGGAAGTAGAGGTCAAAGGTCGCCGTGGTTGGGCCGTGGGAGCCATGCAGGAAAACGCTGGATGTCGGGAGAAAAGTTTGGGAAGAGAAACCACTCCAAGGAGAGAAATTTGGGCCATAGGGAGCAACGGGAAGAAATTCCACGCGCTAACGGCTACAGAGCAGACGGTGTTGGCGCTTCTGGAGCAGCCAAAACGTTTTGGGATCTACTTAGATTACGAGCGAGGACAACTTGGTTTTTACGACGCCGAGAACATGAGTCACATCCACACGTTCCGCGTTTCCTTCCGACGGCAAATCTTCCCGTTCTTCCGTGTCCTCGCCAAGGGCACTCGCCTCCGAATCTGCCCCTGAGCTTGGATTGGCTCCTGCTCCTTCCCGGGAGCTTCCTGGGAGGACCGTGGAGACCTCTGGAGCTTCCCAGGACTCCTCCAAAAGCTTCCCTGAACCTTCCCAGGACCTTCTGGAACTTCCTGAGACCCCTGAAGGTTTCTAGGACCACCTGGTGCTTCCTGGAGATCCTCTGGAGTTTCCTGAGACCCTCTGGATCCTCTGGTTTGGATTGGAATAGGGAAAGGATCCAAGTTCCTGAGCAGGATCTCACGAGCACCACCATCCGGAACCGCTTCAGTTTGGGATAGGGAAGGATCCACCTTGGAACTTGGATTGGCTTGGGATGGTGCACTATCCTTCCCCTCAGATCCATCTGCCTTGGGATGGGAGCACATTCCCCTTGGAGCTGCTGCCTCCTGTTTCCCTCTCCCACTTGCTTCCCAACACTGTCCCTTCCCATGCTTTTCGCCCTTCCCAGGGTGGATCTGACCCTTTTTTCTGGGGGAGGCAAATCCTCCTGGATTTGGGATCACCTCTCTCATCCTTCCC
>NW_008690657.1:0-3612 GCF_000695815.1 Acanthisitta chloris | reverse complement strand
CCTGGCTTTTCTCCTGCTCCTCCCACCCCTTTTCCTGCCGTTTTGGGGGGAAAATTCCCAGATTTTTTTTCCCTCCCTGTGGCACTTTACAGTGGGAGAAGTATCCCAGAGTGGAGATTTTTCCCTCCCTTTTCCCATCCCAGCCCTTTGGGAAGTATCTCCTGCCTCTTTCCCAGCGGTTTTCCCTGGATTCCGTTTGGGAATTTCCTTGTTGGGTGCTCGGAAGTTTTTGTTTTTTTCCGGGACTATTTTTGGCTAAAATGAAAAGGAAAAACGGAGGAAATTTAGTTTTATCAGATGCTGGGAATAAAATAAAGGAAAATGATTCCAATTTTAGTCCTGACTCCGATTGTAACTTCTGGGGAAAAAAACCAAGAACCAGTTCCAGAACAAATCTGGGGATGAATCACATCCCCCCCCCAAAAAAGGGCGTTGGAGTCTTCCAACAGCTCCAGGAACATTCTCAGCTCCTATCCCAACCCCATCCCAAATAATCGAGGCCTGGAATTGTTTCCTGAGCTCAATTCCCACTTGGAATTGTCCAACAGGAAGGAAAAGATCTCTCCCCCCCAAAAAAAGGCTCCTAAATAAAGCAGTTTGGGCTCAAGTGGAGCTGCTTGGATTGGGATGTTCCTCAAGGCAAGTTGTGGAGAGCTCCAAGGGGTTGAGGAGGTTGAGCAGGAGTTCCAAATTCCAAGTTTTTTTGGGTTTGGGGGGAGTTGTGGGATTTGGAGGGTGGGAGAAGAACTTCCTTGGCCTCGTCCCACCATGGCAGTCCCAACCCTGAGGGTGTGGAGACACCTGAGGAGCTCCAGCTCCACCTCCTGAAGGGATGAAGACACCTGAGGACCTTTCAGCTCCAATCTTGAGGGTGTGGAGACACCTGAGGAGCTCCAGCTCCACCTCCTGAAGGGATGAAGACACCTGAGGAGCTCTAGCTTCACCTAGACCTCCCCCCCACCCCGGTGACCTCCCAGGTGCCCCAAGGTGACAAGAAGCTCCATAAAACCTCCTTTATTGGTACTTTGACCCAGAAGTTTCAGGTTTTGCATCCTTCCTAAGGCCTCAGAAGGTGGTGATGGCCACTGGGGTCCCTCAGAAGGTGGTGGTGACCAGGAGGGACCTCAGCGGGTGCCGATGGTGACCTGCCACACTCGCACCAGGTTGTCTGTGTAACCGGCAAACAGAGTCTGGGGGAGGAGATGAGGAACCTCAGGTGCGGGTCCAAAAACTCTCATCCCCAGGTGAAGGTCCCCAAACCCTCAGCCCCAGGTGAAGGTCCTCCGCGTGGACCAGCAGAAGGTCCCCAGGACAATGTCCCCCAGGTGGGCCAGGAGAAGGTCCCAGCAGAAGACCCGTGGTGGCTGACCTGTCCGTCGGCTGACCAGGCAAGGGACGTGCACTGTGGTGGCTCAGCTTTGCTGCTGGTGCTGATCACCTCCTGCTTCAGCTCATCCACGATGATTTTCCCCTCCAGGTCCTACCAGGGGTGAGAGCAGAAGAGTCACCCATCCCCAATCCCACCCAGATCCCACTAGGCCCAGGAGTTGCTCAGAAACAGCCTCTGGTTTCCACACGGAGAAGATCAGAAGCATCTCAAGGTTTCATCACGGCTTGGTGGCCCCAGGAGGACCTCAGAGAAGACAATCCCAGCTGCCCTAGTAGCTCACCCAGATCTTGATGCTGGGCCCGGTGGCCGCGCAGAGCCAGTAGCGGTTGGGGCTGAAGCAAAGAGCGTTGATGATGTCTCCTCCGTCCAAGGTGTAGAGGTGTTTGCCCTCGTTGAGGTCCCACAGCATGGCCTGACCATCCTGGGGGCACAGCAGGGGTCACCAGGAGCTCCATAAAGTTCTGGGATGTCCAGGAGCATCTCTGGAGGAGCTCAAGCAGGTTCTAGGAGGGTCCCTGGAGCTCAAGAGGCTTTTGGAAGCTCCAGGAAACTCCATCAAGAGCTCAAGAAAGTTCTAGGAAACTTCCCAGAAGCTCAAGAAGGTTCCAGGAGCCCCAGGAGGGTCCACCAGGAGCTCAAGGAGGTTCTAGGAGAAGCCTTAGAGCTCCAAAAGGTCCCTGGGACATCCAGAAGATCCCCAGGAGCATCACTGAGCCAAGCAACCATCTTGCCCATCATCTCCTCCTCCCTCGCCAACTCCTCCACGACCTTTTGGGCCGTTCCCACCTCACTCCAACCACGAACCCTCCGAGGGTGGAAGAGCATGGATCCCACCAAAGTCTAGGAGACCCAGGACGGGCCTGGAGCAGCAGGAGATGTCGGGGTGTCCCTGACCTACCTTGCCCCCGGAAGCGCAGAGGGATCCGTCAGGAGACACAGTGACAGTGTTGAGGTATCCCGTGTGTCCAATATGGTTCGTCTTCAATTTGCAGTTGGCCAAGTTCCACACCTTGGGATAGAGACAAAGAGGTCACTTGGAGCTCCAGAGTCCCAGATTCAAGGAAGACTTGGGAAGGTGTTAAGTGTCTCCTGACCTTGACCAGCTTGTCCCACCCACAGGACACGATGATGGGGTTGCTGCTGTTGGGGGAGAAGCGAACACACGACACCCACTCCGAGTGGCTCTCATCCTGCCGGGGAAGAACGACACGTCACCAGGTGGGAATGGGGGAGGAGCTCACCTTGGAGATGGTCACAGGTCTTCCCAAACCTTGTCCTCTACCCTTGGATCTTCACCCCTCCAGGACAGCTGACCCCAAAACCAACAAGGCTTACCCAAACCCACCAGAGCTGACCCCAAACCCAACAGGGCTGATCCCAGACCCGACAAGGCTGTACCTAAATCCACCAGAACTGACCCCAAACCCAATGAGATTGACCCCAAACCCAACCCAAGACCAATCCTTTCCCTGAGGACCGGATCTGGGATCCACCCCTGGAATCTGGAGGGATCTCCTGACCTGCACAGTGTACTTGCAGACCCCCAGGGTGTTCCAGAGCTTGATGGTCTTGTCACGAGAGCCCGAGACGATCTGTCGGTTGTCCGACGAGAACGCGACGCTCAACACATCCTTGGTGTGACCCACAAAGCGTCGGGTTGTTGTCCCCCTGCATTGTGTGGGGACAAAGTGATCAGGGGGATCCAGGGAATGTGGGAAACAGGCACAGAATGGTCTACACAAGGGTTGGAAGACAACGGGAAACTCTGGGGAAGGTTTGGGATGAGCCTGGCTCTTCTAGTTCTACCTTTAATTCAGTGACCCCCAAAAAATCAGCCTCCCCCCCGAGGCTGCTGGGTCCAGCATCTCCCATCATCATTGCAGGACGTGTCCTCAGATCCCGAGGGATCGGCGGAGTCTCTAGTGTAATCATTGGGAGAGCCACAGAAACAGCTGAAAGGACCCAAAATGCACCCCAAAAATCAGGGGGTTACCCAAACTGAACCCCCAGACCCACCTGGTCAGGTCCTAGACCCCCTTACAAGACCCTCAGATCCACCTGGTGAGATCCCAGAGCCACAGGGACACACCCAGACAACTTCAGGGCCACCCCAGACCCACATGATGAGGTCCCAGAGGTGCAGAGACCCCCTCAGATTCCCCCAGGACCTCACCAAACCCCTCCAAGACCCCCAGGCCCCCCACTCAGGCCCCCCAGACCCA
>NW_008690656.1:110679-111346 GCF_000695815.1 Acanthisitta chloris | reverse complement strand
AGCATCTCACAATGGGACTATGTAACTATGGGTTATGCATGGGTCCTTGACAGCCCATTAAACAGAGATAGCCTCCTGAAGGAGCCATCCGAGATGAGGAGATAACGATCACTGCTCCCACCTGCTTTAACAGCTTGTGGAGACAATAAACCCTACATTGTAACCTAGGACACTGCACCTTGCCTCCAGTTCTCAGCCCATCACGGGCCCCTGTGTAGCTGTCAGAGCAGAGGGCATGCAGTACCGGTATTCCACTGCTCCCAGGGGGAATCACTGCAGAGTAGCGCTTCCCAAGCTTCCCCTTCTGTAGATCATTTTTTTTCAGAATATGGACATCTTTCTTCCCAAGCGACTCATCTCAGGTCTCCAGAGTCACCCAGTGCGGTTCTGTGGAAATGGGAAAATATTTGAATAATACTGAGGTCAAATTTATTATTTCACTCCAAACTGAAGTTATGCATCCACATAGTACAAGGTTTGCTCTGAGTTCATATGCTGTCTGCGCAGACAGTGAGCAACAGGCTAGGAGGAAAGGAGTCTTTGGCAGCAGATGTGGAACCACATTGCAGAACTGATATAAAAAATTTTTGATACCACAAGAACTGAACCCACATGTTTCACAAACCAGTATGTTAAAACACATGAACAACCCTCCTCTCTATTGTCC
>NW_008690656.1:77085-110662 GCF_000695815.1 Acanthisitta chloris | reverse complement strand
CAGGACAGCTGAGAACTGCTGCCTGCTGCATCAGAGCTCCGAGTTTGTCAAAAGCAACACTACCTGTGAGGGAACACTGCAACACAGTACTCCAAGCTCACTTCAGCAGTGATGCAGCTTTCCTGCCCCCCAACAGCAGAAGAGGAGGTGCTGGAGTGCTTGCAAGTTAGGATGTGTGCCAAGGTCTTTACTGCACAGTACTGGCATTCTCCAAACATCTGGTTTAAGTCTGCCAGGTTTGCTCTGCACTAAAGGGGTTGGAAATGTATGTAAGCCAAACCAAAGGAGGGAAAAGGCTGTGAGAAGTCAGGGTCAGTCAGGTCAGGTACTTGTTTCAAAGGAGTGCATCAGAGGACATAAGCATTACTTTCCTTCTCCTTTGCTGTTTCACGGCTTGATTTTTCATTCAACCAAATTAAGGAATCATCAGATCTAATACCATCTCTTTCGTGTCGCCAGCCCTTCCTTTCATTTATACTCATATTTACCATCTACCCTATCAATTGCCTCTGTAATAAAATTTCCAAAGGGACAAAGAGATGCCTGGGACTCTTGAGCAGGCACCTCCAGGGGCAGAGGGTGGCAGAGTTGTCTGATCATACAGTTAACAATGTAGAGATAGAGACCTCATGTCCTCCTTTGTCTTTCTCAAGGCTCGTTTCACTATACCTTTTCATTCATTTGACAAAGATGCTTTTCCACAGCAAAAAGTCAAGAAATAGACACTGATTTCCTCAAAATGTTCTTCTCCCTAGTAATAAAAACTAGTTTGGTTTGGTTTGAAATTTTCTTTGCAAACCTTTTCCTCAGCTTTTCTAGTATGCACGACTGTTTTCATTGAGTTCTTTTGTACAGAAGAGGCAAGTCTGATATTTAAAACGCTACTAAGTACTCAGGACTACTAGTTTTGGTCTCTGTGGAGCCACATCTTTCTTTTGTGACTTCAAGTAAATACATTTTTAAGGTGTGAGAAAACAAGTCACTGAAAAAGGGTGAAAATAACAAATCTCGAGGCTGGGGGTTGGGAGAACATCGATGTCGACAAGCGAACCAAACCCCAACAAACTTCTGCTTTCAGTTAGTGGGAAAAATATTTCCAAAAGAAGCAAAGAAGGGATTTCTTATTATTCAGTCCTCAAGTTCTGTGTATAAAACATCTGCACCTTCCAGCTGCAACACCTGATTCTACTCTTGTTCCCCTTCTGGGAGTGGAAGGCTGAGCACCCATCATGATTTTACCACACAACAGTGATTTGCTGAAGCAGGAAAAGTGAAAAAAGGAAAGGCAACCACATTCAACTGCCAAACCTTGTTTTTTTCTTCCTGGGAATAGCCACAGCATTTAGCATTTCCCTTCCCATGCTACTGCATTGTAAAGAAGGAGCTTTTACAATATATAAAGAGTGGAGGTGGGAAAGGCAGCTCCTTAGAGTCCACAAGATGTGAGTACTCTCCAGTCAGTTCCTGACAACAAGCAGAGCGCAGTACCTTACGAAAGGCTGCGGCACAGCCCTCTCCTGCCACCAGCACGCGATCCCCTAACCCTCTGAGCCACGTATTGATGTTGTCATGGGTCTGGCAGTCACAGGACACATACTGCACAGCTTCACCTGCCAGGGAGGTAATGAGCTCCTCCAAAGGATCACAGGTGGCAGCTCACGCCTTAACCCAGCCCGGTGTCCCCCTGCATTACACTGCCCTTTATCATGCTCCAGAGCTTGGACTGACCAGCATCCCTCAAAGCTGAGCATGGTAGCTGCTTTTAAGATGCTCCCAAACCTTCACCTGTGGGTCTGGGATTATTCTCACAACTCACCCACAAAGCCCACATCTGAGAGAAACTGCTTCAGTCTTTTGTGGTGATGTCATTTTCCACAGATACAAATCCAAGCTTAGAAAAAAAAGGAAGGAGAAGAAAAATATAGGAGACAAGAATGATGGAAAAGAGCTGATAAGAAAACCTGATGGAAAAGATAATACATGCTCAAACTATTATTATTGGTGGTAACATTATTAATTCTACCATTAACTCCTTCACTGGTTGGTTGTAAGAAAATATAGGGTGGATATCAGAAATAGCTATGCAATGTTTTCTAAGATAACAAAGTGGTAACCAGGCAAAGATTTTTGTGTCGTTTTTTTTTTTAAAAAAAAAAAGACAAAGGAAGGGGAGGAACAAATTAAAATCCATACAGTAAACACCAGATTGTGAATTCCCAAGTTTGCCTCATGACAACGTGTATACACACACACATGCATACACATATGTTTTGGGTTGGTTTCACCATCCATGCCTCAAGGTGTATTTTTCAACCTTCTTTTCTCCTCGTGAGGGTTAGAAATGTACTTCTTAGACACAAAGATCAGATTTTCATATTATGTTGTGAACAGCTGATTGAGAGTTCCATAGCGAGGGGCAACATGGATAATATGGCCAAGAACGAAAGATGAACTCTACAGAATTTTTTTCTCCAGATTGAAGAAACATTACTTTAAACATATTTCAGTGTTACTCATAACAACCATGTTTTGAATTGTAAATATCTTAGCACCAGTGAACTCATCTCATACAGGAAGAAAAGAACATTAAACAACACAATCCATATAATGCAAATTTTTAGTGTCAAACCGTTAGCAAAAAAATCTCTCAACTTAAAAAATGAATAACAGAAATATTTGGAAAAATTGGAAATAAATAACACATTTTAGAAAACTGCAGGTTCTGGGAAAAATCTCAGTGGGAAAGAAAGATAAAATTCATTACAAATTTCTCATTATGCTTTTTTCTCTGTGACACACATTGTGTTGGTTTTGTGCACATTACTCTATTAAGAGTAATTTTGTGTGAGCTTAAAGGGCACCTTTGAAGAAAGAAAATAGCCTCTAGTGGCATTTCTACACAACCAGAGTGCACATGGTAATGTCTTTGCCCTAGCATCCATAAAATCATTCTAGAGAAACACATAACTATGATTTATGATTTTCTGCCAACCCTGGACTTTAATTTCTTTAATATATTGAAGATCAAAATCCTTACTAAACACAAATTTTATCTCTTACATTTTTCTTTTGTAAACAGGGAAGTGACACATTCTGTGATTGCATAATGGAAAAAAGAAATCATAACACATGGGCAGAATGCTCCAGATCTCACGTTTGCATACTAAATAGGAAAACAACTTTCTGCCTAATGAAAAAATGTTACAGATTATTAGGAATGGCCACAGAAGCAATCAATCAATTTATCCAAAGGACTGGGCCACAGTCTGCTTCCAAGAAGCTTTTTAATGTTTATGGCTCTTGAGTTGGATTGTTTAATTAATTGAATGACATGAAACTTCTAATCTTGGAGATTTAAAGATAAAGTATTTTCCTTAAAAACAAACAAAAAGAATTAATGATAGGTTCACTACTCATGAAGAAAGGTGGCTGGACAATCCCCTATTTATTCGGGGAGGAGGCAACGTGCACAGCAGAACAATGCTCCCTATCGGTAGATGCCTTGCTGTGACTCGATGGGATTGTTTGGAGGCGTGAGAACATTTCCTCCTCAATTTATGGTACTTATTTATGAAGGTTCTTGTTTGCGATGTTGATATACTGCCTGCTCCCCTTCACAGAGACCTGTACTAACAAAACTTTTCTGCATAAATCATACCAGGGACAGCTGTTCAAAATTGTTCAATGATCATTCAGGCCTCCAAATAAGCATCTGAGTGTATATATCTATATATGCATATCTTTTGAGATTAACTGTTTAAGTGTTGAGGTCAAATATATCATAAATGGAGGTCTTGCTGCTTAAATTCATCACAAAACAGCAGCCTTGGTGCTTGCCATGGGCCAGTCTTGGAGATGGTGACCAAGGAGGAACAACCCTCTTACACCCCACCAAGTAAGTAGATTTACTTGTTTTAAGTATTCTTTAGGAGAGATTTAATAGCATAACCCAAAGGTCTCCTAATGTACAATGTTGCCCTGAAAATGCAAACAGATGAGAAAATGCAGGATGTGGAAGAATAAAAGAGATTATGCAATAAAAAAAATTATAAATGACGTGTGAAAAGTTACTTTAAAGAAGTAATTTAAAGCTAAGCTATAGCACTTTCCAATCAATACTTACGTAATAATTAGGTGAAAAATCCAGAAAAATGGATTAATTAAACAGCATACAAAACTGATCTTTGAGCAGCAACATAGCTGCAATTGTAATTATGAAGCTACTGTGCACCAATTCCATAATGCAAAAAAGTATGACTTATTATGGAGATGGAATACAGTAGAAAAGCATGCAAAATGTAAATGCAGTTTAGCTGCAAATTTTCCCCATAAAGGCTGAATCATTTGTTAAGTATGCAATAAAAAGGTGACACTCCAAGCACTTAGACTGAATGTACCTATCGGTAAACAAAAATCTATAGAAGCCATAAAAGAAAAGTTTCACTAGCATTACTGCCAGTTTTCAGAGAAAAGCAGCATTTATGTGCAGGAGAGAGTATTACTATCATGTAAAAGCTTGCCAAATTTCAGCTTGGATGGAGCACTTACAGTAGAAATCTATGAATCCTGTAAAACCAGGCTGTATTATGGAGATCCTGGCAAACCTCCAGTGAGGTGCATGAATCCTGTAAAACCAGGCTGTATTATGAAGATCCTGGCAAATCTCCAGTGAGGTGCACAGTGACAAGTTAGATTAGTTTGTTCTTTTCTTGCAGGTCACAATGAAGGTTCAAAAATTTCTGTTGTAAAAAGAAGAATGCACCAAGAAATCAAATTACTTGTTCTCATGTGTTTCAACTAAGTGACTTTTTTTGCCTTTCAGAAGATACTATGAGGCAGTGTTGGACAAAAAATAGACAAGACACATTTTAAAGTAAATGCCACAGTACTTTTAATACTGGGAATCAGCATCCAGTTTAGGGAATGCACTTGGAGAGTGCACAGACATATTTCTGTGATCTGGCTGAGCCAGATTGGAAGTATTCCCCTTTCTTTGCGGAGCCAGGCTTGCACATTAACAGCAAAATAGGTCGTCTATTTTTGCTAACTAAAAAACTATCTGCAGAAACAGTTATGGCAAACTGCAAGTTTAAACAGCATAATGCAAATTATTTGAAGAGTCAGTGTTCACAACATGTGAAAGCTCCTTAACAGTTTCATTTCCAGAGTGAAAATTTTGCATTTGACAATTGATTGGGTGTTTTTCTGCGTTTTTTTTTTTGCTCTAGTAAAGAACACCTGAGATTCCACATATAAATGTGGCACTTTTATATATTCTCTTCATTTGCTGTTTTTTCTCACATCCTCTTACTTCCTCCCTAATAGTCAAAGATTGGATTATCTCCTCTTTTGTCTCTCGGAACTGACGCTATGAGTTTTGTCCGCAGTTCAAGGAAGCATTAGGGGATAGAATAAGATGGGTAAAAGACCAAAAAGTAGCAGTATCTTAGAAGCCTCAGCTTCACATCTAGCATGAAATCATTTTGCACCATTACTCATAATGGCAAGGTGCATATTTGATTGCATGGTGCACATTTGATAATACTTCCCTAATAAATGCCTCTGCCTCAGGAGAAAATCAGAACTCAAAGGTGGCAACTTCCTTCAAAAGACTTGTTCCCAACTCCAATGCCTGCATGTAGACAAAGAGTTCCTGTTTACTTCAAAAGCTGCTTATTTCAGGTCTGTGGAGAGAGATTAATTGACTTGGAAACTGAGAACAGCATCATATGTAATGATTAAGAGCTGTGTAAGTTCAGAACCAATCCTTGTCAGGGTATGCAGGTATTTCAGAAGTTCCTTCATGAAAGCAGACATGCATGCCTAGCTTTTACTGAAATTACTCAGCCTCTAATCATAATACAGCAAGACTAAACCCTAAAAGTCAAGGGAATTCCCTAATCCTTCCCTCCTCTATCCCAACCATACTGCCCCTCAATTCTAGTCAGTGCTGTTTGGGTGCAGAACAAATTGTCAAAAGTCACACCTGTATTGCTGAATGACTTCAGCTTCTGCCACAGGGGATGAAACATCCTCATCCTTCTGACCCATCAGCCCAACTGACCCTGTGCATGCTGGAAAGCTCTTAAGTCTTCAGTGTTTTGTTCTTGATTATAATGAGTTAATTACTTTGCCAGAACACATGAGGTAGCTTTTTGTTAATCTCTATGGCCACTTGGGCAACGAAGAATTGCAGTTTCTGCAAAAGACTAAGCAAACGTTATCTAAATTATTATTCTTTGTAATATTGTTGTTAGAATTATTACACAACAGGAGCAATAAATAAATATACGTCATTAGTATTCTCCCAACCCAAGAGGAAATTAACAACACGTAGCAGGATAGTCAACCTTGGGTCAAGCTGTCCTTATCAATTAAATAGGATATTTTGCTGATATACTTTCCTTTCCAATCCTGTAGCCAGCTATAGCTCTGTAGTGAAGGATGAAGGTCCTTAACTTCTCTAACTCAGAAGCCCACCAAAGAGGGTTGTCAATGCAAACATTTCTTATTCTGTGCAGGAAACGTGCTGTCTAGGTCAGGAATATGTATCACAAAGATTTCTTGTTTTCTTGAACATCAAAAAAAAAGGTATTTCTCCCTGCAACATCAGATTTGGTGTATCTGAACTAAATTTTCAATCTTTAAAACACCTTTATTCATTGGTGTTATTTTTCATGATACAGACAATTCAAGACTTAAAGGCACTGTTAGCTTTGCTTAAAGAGCTTCTTTCACTTCTCTGAGCTGTCACCAAAACCTGAAAGAATGTGTGTGTCACTTTTATGGTACAAGAAATGGAGGAAGCCTCTGTTTATCTCTTAGTCATTTGTATTACTGTCATGGGCAGAGTGGGAGCTTCAGACAGTTTGTTAGAGAACTCTCCTGTTGAGCCCCGAGGTGCATAAAGGACCCTCTTGCTTTCTGAACTTCTTCTCAGAGAGGAGCCTAGGTGTGGCTGGATCCAATCTAGCCCCAGATTTTGTTAATGGTTTATGTCTAAAGGATTATACAGATGTAACTGAACCTTTGTACAACCTTGTCCCACAGGGATTAAGGATGGCAAACCAGATATATTTACATAAATATATATGATTTATTATAAGCATGATTAGACAAAAAGGTTTTATTCAGATTTATTTACTGCACAGTATAGAAGCTGTAACAACTATTATAATATAGTGCACTATAAAGCAATATTGAAGCAATATTAAAGCAATTGTATTAAAGCCAGCAAAAACAATTATTAAATAGAGATTGATGTTACTCACCCATACCAATGACTATGGGCACATCTCTTTCACTCAGCCTCGAGGAGTAACCTTGAGGAGCGTCCCCACTCAAAGGAGGAATCCTCACACATGCACTCCAAGAAGAGGTATGTTAGAAGACCCTACCCTTAAAATTTGGGACTGAGCTTTTATAGTAATAAAGTGATTGACTGTCAGTCAGGTGACTCCAGGCCAGCTGTGTCAGATCAGCAGCTCTGGAGAGGTTATCAGTAGTATCATTTGTTTGTTCCTTTACCAGTTTTACCATATCGTTATCTCACTCTCAGGATGTTTAACTTTGGGGTTGATGAGTCATACTGGTTTCAGCATTATTTCAACACCAAAAGCAGCATGACACCCTTTCTCCATTTACCACTGAAAGCTTTGCAAATAGGGCATTGATCAAGTTGTTTTACCCCATTCCAAGGCAGAGCATCCTGCTACAATTACTAAACTAAAGTCACTAGGAAAAGGTATACCAGCATAGAAATTTGTTGTCTCTCTAGTCTTTAAAGGGACAAATAAACCAGTCAGTATTCAGTCACTTCATTTGGTTGCATCAGCTTTGGAACCAAAAAGTAGCAGCAGGATGAATAGGAAGATGTAACAATCAAATAATTTGGACAATATGGTTGGAAACATTCATTACAAATAGTCGCAGAATTTTCCTAAATTAATACAATGTTCTAGCTCAAAAGGCAGCTGTATAAAACACATACAGAAAAAGGACTATAATTGTAAAAAATATTGAAAAAGCTGGGGACAATTAGTAGAAGATAGTCTGCATTCAGTTTCTAAGCTGAACTGACACTAACATCAAGGCAAGCTGCAAAACTAAAAAATCCCAAAGCCACTGGAATCAAAGAGTATTTCTTGAGAAAAGAGGATACTCATAAAAAATGACATAAAATGAGAGTCCTGCATAAAATGAATAGAGGAGATGCTCAGCAGTGGGTCTGTGAAAAAAAATCAGGAGACTTGTTTGATCTGTGGAGGGGAAGGTTTTACTGAAACACAATATATGCAAACAGTGTACTCTGCTGGTTTTATGGATGTGCTTCTTCTGATGTTACTTTGTTTTAAACAATACTTTGCTTTAAGGTGGCAGTCTGGTGACTTATTACCGTTGCCCAGAAGAGAAAAGAACTGCAGCATATAGAGAAGTCAGAACTGCTGAGTTAAATCACAGAAGGTGGAAGGAGTACTGTAACCTCTGTCCCTGCTTAAGAATGGAGAACCATGCAAACACCTTCAGAGAAGTGCAAAAACCTGAGATCTGTGACTCAAAGGGGACAATATTCATTCCAAGACAGAAGATAGGGTCAGATCATCCATGGTAGTGGTCCTGATTGTTGGGTTGTTTGTGGTTTTTTATTTGCTTGTTTGTTTGTTTGTTGGGTGGGGGGTTTGAGGTTGGCCCTGCTTAAGAATGGAGAACCATGCAAACACCTTCAGAGAAGTGCAAAAACCTGAGATCTGTGACTCAAAGGGGACAATATTCATTCCAAGACAGAAGATAGGGTCAGATCATCCATGGTAGTGGTCCTGATTGTTGGGTTGTTTGTGGTTTTTTATTTGCTTGTTTGTTTGTTTGTTGGGTGGGGGGTTTGAGGTTGGGGGTTTTTTTTGTTTGTTTGTTGGGTGGGGGGTTTGAAGTTGGGGTGTTTTTTTGTTTTGTTTGTTTGGGTTTTTTTAAGTTAGAATTGCAAGATATAGCATTAACTATTTCTAAGGAATTTGCTGTTCTCTAAGTTTCAGGTGCTGGGGCACCTGCCCTTTAGCTTTTCTTAAGAAAACTGTAGAAGATTCTTGTGAGTTCTAGAATAATCAAGGCAACATTCTCTATTTTCTATACAGTGTCAAATGTTCTGTCTAGAATTAAATAACCAAGCCACTCTGATTTTGCCAAGTTTTTTTGTGGGTTTTTTTTTTTTTGATTAAGCAATCTGCACTGGATTTGTCAGATAAGCAAATATATTTATATTCCTGTCACATATGTTTTCTTATTTCATTTTAGACCTCTTTGAAAGGAGGTAAATAGGTTTTTTTGGAGGCTTTAGGAGTTAAAGCATATGACTTCCAAGTTTTTACCAGAGAAAACAAAACGTTACTTACTACAATATCAGGAAGGGTACTTCATTTTTAAAGGATGTTATTATTTGAATTGCAGTTGTAATGGAGCTACACTACTTAGAGAGCAGGGCCAAACATTGCTCTTGGTTACAGCAGTTTAAATCCTTGGAGGCCTTTATTAC
Source organism: Acanthisitta chloris (assembly GCF_000695815.1). Lineage (NCBI taxonomy): Eukaryota > Metazoa > Chordata > Aves > Passeriformes > Acanthisittidae > Acanthisitta > Acanthisitta chloris. Next base: position 101,136 of record NW_008690656.1, on the reverse strand, counting down.
TAGGAAAATTGAGTAAGATTTCAGTAAAATCAATTTTTAAAAGCACTAGGAGTTTGCTGTTGACCTCAGTTACAGCAATCTCTGCAGCTTTGCAGAAACATGCTCTCTCTCTTAAATCTGACTGACGCCATTGATGAATTGTGCTGTAAAATTTACTGTTTCAATCCCTTAATACACAGAAGCTCTTGCTTATGTTTCTGGACAATGAAGTACCCTGTGAAATGGAAGACTATTTCAGGCAAGTGAGTGGTTTTTCCAAACTAACTGCAGAAATGCATGCACAGAAAAACAGGCATCTTGCTCTTCTGTCTCACATTGCTTCTCAGCTCCTTGAGCATTAGATTAATGCATAGCAGTACCAGAGATAGTGATCTATCTAGATCAAGCAGTCTTAAAGGTAGCACTGGACCAAACTGTCACCAATTCTATATCCTCACAAACTACTAAGCAAGCAAAAAAAGACCCCAAATCACAAAATAAGTTGGCTCATTCTGATGGAGCTGGAGACTATCTGAACAATATTATTTATTTCTATACACAGCTGTCAAGTCTGTACCTGGTATTTCTTCTGCTCTCTATATAGTGGTCTATCGTTTTGGAGTTTTAATTGTGAGGGGTTTATAATTATTATTATTATTAATGCATAATGGGATCTTTGACCATGACTATATCATCTAGAATACTGTAGTAATTCAAACAAGAACATTTCATGCCTTCCAGCTTTGCTTGTTCTGTGTACACTTAGAAGCTTTTGGACATTTTACCCAATATAGGCTGAGGTAATATTATTTCCATTTTCTGTTTTGTTTTATTCAGTTTTTTTCTCTACGAAGGATTGTCCTTGGTGGCATGTTATTCACCTTTTACCACAAGAGTGAGCAGCAATACATAAATATCTTATCCAATACACACCTATCAATAATGCATATCCAAAATTCCGAATTCTTTTTATTTTTTATCATGTCTCTGTTTGCCATCAAATCATCACGTGCACTCTGACCCTGCACACTTGACACATTTTAACAGACAGAAGGAAGAGAACTATCAGTACTCCCAGGCACCATCTGGGGTTCTTTTACAGTTACTTTCTTCCTAGTTGCCTAAAGCTCAATTCAGCTTTTTTTTTTCCCTTTTTTTTCCACAGCATCTTCCCAATCTCCTTCGCTTGGGTTCAGGTTTCTTCACAACATCACCTTTCAAGCTTTTACCTTTGTCACGCATTCCAGGCAGTGCTGCTGTAAAGCTCAGGAGAGGGTTTTTTTTCCCTTGCTATTCTCATTCTACTTCAAGTGCACTGCAATTACTACAGGATATGAACTATCCTCCACCGTTATAGATGTGTTCAATTTTCTCTCTGTTAGTAGAAGTCTTTTCCCATCGCTTTGGCCTGACAAACGTGACATTCACACGTTGATTGTATATGTCTGCTTTACACAGCATAGCTAATGACTTTCCCTTATCCTGACTTGAATTTTAGATTAGTTTTTCTACTGCTGAGTATTCCATTCCATCAATAATTGTAGAACAATTATCTCATTTGTGATTTTTTCCTCAAATGCTGAACAAATCCATGAATCTTATAGTAGATGACACAGTAAATGTAAGTTTTTACACTAATACTTCATTCTAGAGACTTGCCTCACTGTGTCTATCAGCCTGCAGACACCCCGATGACTTCTGCAGGGCTGCATATTCTCAAAAAGGGATACAGTTTGCTGTATGCATTGCCAGCTACTAAGTTTTCTCTGAAAGTAGTTATGTGGTTCTGTGACACTTACAAAATTTGAGACTTAAAAGCTAAGACAGAAAATAATTTCCATCATAAAAACTCGTCAGTCTCATCTGATTCTTCCATCACTTGCCTTTATGCAAAAATATTTTATAAATCATGCTGTTTTCTAGAGGCAAAGGCCAATCATATCGCAGAAGATTTTCCTGTTATCTCAGGGGGATCTCAAACATCATCTCTTCTGCAAGATGTTATTTTGGGCAGTGAATCACAGGTGCCATTTACTATATTACATAGCTCTTCATGTTGGACTTTCCATCTTGAGTGTAAATATCAAGTCTCGCTTGAACTCACACGGCCATTTCTGGGTTTTTTCCAAAGTAATTTTTATAGACTCTGAAGTGAAAAAGAAAGTACTAGTACTACCCATCTGATTTCAGATATCATGGAAAGATGATCTGCAGTGTTCTGTTTTTTTTCCAAAGTAATTTTTATAGACTCTGAAGTGAAAAAGAAAGTACTAGTACTACCCATCTAATTTCAGATATAGTGGAAAGATGATCTGCAGTCTCCTCTCCCATTCACATGCTGAAAAACTAGCTGAATTTCTTTCCATTAAAGAAGCCTGTAAGGCCCTGAACATAAAGAGGTGCAAAGCTATCTTTGACCTATGTTTCATTTCTGGACCAGATCCTACTTAGCCTGAACAGACAATCTGATTTAGGAAATTGATATACTCAATCAATTGGTAATAAAAAGCAAATTTTTTTCCTTTTGCATCTAATTGGAAAACCTGTAACTAAATAGTACTTAGTGCAAGTCTGTACCAAGAAATGTAGTATTTAAAGTGTTTCCTAAAGAAACATATTATGTCAAATTCAAGATATGTGATATCAAATTTGATACCAGGAGTATGACTCTGGTGTTTCAAACTCAAGATTCATGTTGGTAATTTTGCCTGTCAGTTTGTGTATTTCAGAAGCCTTGTGATTTTGCTTAATGCATCTTCCAGTACATTAACTTTTTTGTGCATTCAAATAAAAATATATTAATAGTAAGAAAATATAAATCCTCACCACCCTCCAGCACTCATAGAATCATTAAGGATGGAAAGTATCTTTAAGATCATCAAGTCCAATTGTTAACCTGGCACTACCACCATGTTCACCATTTAATCATGTCCTCAAGTGCCATATACACATGTATTTTGAACACTTCCTGGGATGATGACTCCATCACTTCCCTGGGCAGCCTGTTTCAATGGCTGACCACCCTTTCTATGAAAGGTTTTTTCCTAATATGTAAACTAAACCTCCTCTGGTGCAGCTTGAGGCCATTTCTTCTCATTCTGTCATTTGTTACCTTGACGAAGAGACCGACCTGCACCTTGCTATAACTTTGAATCAGGTAGCTATAGAGAACAATAAGGTCCCCACTTGACCCTGCTCTTCTTTAGACTAAACACCCCCAGCTCCCTCAGACACTCCTCATCAGACTTGTGCTCTAAACCCTTCCCCAGCTCCATTGTCCTTCTCCGGACAAGCTCTAGCACCTCAATGTCTTTCCTGTAGTGAAAAGCCCAAAACTGAACACAGGATTTGTGGTGCAGCCTCACCATTGCCGAGTACCGGGGGACAATCACTGCCCTAGACCTGCTGGCCACACTATTGATGATACAAGCCAGGATGCCATTGGCCTTCCTGGCCACACTGCTCCTTCATGTTCAGCTGCTGTTGACCTGCACCCCCAGGTCCTCTTCAGCTAACACTTTCCAGCCACTCTTCCCCAAGCCTGGAGCATTGCATGGGGTTGTTGAACCCAAGTGCAGGACCTGACACTTCGCCCTGTTGAACCTCATACCACTGGCCTTGGCGCATCGATCCAGCCCATCCAGATCCCTCTGCAGAAACATCCCTACCTTCCAGCAGAGCAGCACTCCCACCCAACTTGCTGTCGTCTGCCAACTTGCCGAGGGTTCCTGAAATTTGAAAGGAGAATCTACTGAATTTCCTAAAACTTGATTCACTTTCCTCTTTTTACAAACAGAAGCGGAGAAAAACTGAGTTATCCTTGCACTTTTTTCTTATTTAGACAAAAATAACCTCAGTGAAAGACTGAGGCAACTGAAATTCACTGGACATTTTTCTACTTCGCGGTTAATAGAAAAATGTGTATAGTGGCAGTGTGACAGAAGGCTTTCTTTGTGTAACATAAAATAGGGGTTAAAGAGATATGACTGAAAGAAATCAGGGCTGTTGTCTCTCAACATGTTTACTGAGAATTGTAGGCTCTTTAGTTTAAAGTGACCATTTCAATATTGAGGACAAAACTTATTCTCTGAAGCCATTTCATGGGTCAAAAAGATGAACATAACTTCATCAGAAGCAAGGAATTGGTTACAAATCCACTACAAAAGTTAAGGACACATTGGAACAAGGAAGGCTTAAAATAGGTCTCCCAAGAAATATAACTATATTTCATATTTATCTCTAGCGGAGGTTGCAGAGTGATACAAACAGCTATGTGTTGTTTCTGTGTCTCCCTCAGTTTTACTGTAGATCAATCACTGAATACTCTTCATGCATAAATATATTCCTGCCAGTGCTTGAAATATAGATTTTTCCATTATTATTTTTCAATCCCTTTGAATCTGCTACCTTTACATAGTCCTAGTCCGTTTCACTGCACTCCCAGAATTAAATTGGTGCTGTTGGAGTTCCTTATTTCACAGAAAGGAATAACTGCCTTTCATAACATTTTTATCATTTCACCACACCTCCCCGTCAACACATCCCTACAGGCACAAACATGAATATAAACAGCATATACAATTATTCTATCTCTTTTTTCCTTTTTTTTTTTTAACATTGTAGCAGTGCCTGGAAATACCAGCCAAGAACAACCTCCTTTAGAGCTCTGATCTATGAGAATACAATCCTCAGCCATAAAGTCCTTGGTATTAACCCAATAAAGATATGCAAGGTGCAGGCAAGAAATTAAAGAGAAACAAAAACATAAGAATTTGTTCGATGCTAGTGTACAGATGGACAATGGATCAGCAAAAATCCATTCTCTGCCTCTTTTGGTCAAAAAGATTACTATCTCTTTCACCCTTACTGAGAACAACCCTAAGCAGTTGAAACACTAGTTTATCTCATAAGCTCAAGTAAGGAACATATTTCAGAGGAAAAAAAATGCCAGCATGGACAATATTCAAAGGGAAAGGTAGTGCTTTGATAATATCTCAGAACAAAGAAATGAAGACCAAAGCTCTGATAGCCATTTATAGAAGGGCTCTGCAAGTTTCTCCGTTTAAACAGGGGAGGACCCAAGGAGATGGTACTACTCTCTGGGTAGTGACTATCACATGAATATCACCTTTTGGGTGATGATTCCCAATCAAAGAAATAAAGCTGTGAAATTTTAGTTAGAAACAATGCTATTTCTGCTTAAGTAATAAGTATTCTTTATCCGTATTCTAAGACAGACAATGAGGAATAAAAACAGCTTGTTGCACAAGAGATTTTAACTGCTTACTATGATCTGATTGATGTGTAGCACTGGCAAATAACATTTGCAGCGATTGGCAGAATTGCAAATACTTTCAGAAGTAGATTTGCAAGAAAGATTTTATATGGAACTTGCTGTTCCTTTGCTATTATTCAATTCAATCTATTGCTTCTTTTGCATATCCTCGAATGTTTTCTGAAAATCAGGAGCTCTCACCCAATATGTTGTTTAAAGATCACATTTGGGGAGCCTGGTTCTCTGCATAATCACACCAGTTTTGCAAGGTCCATGTGTAACGTTGCTTGAAACAAATAGAACACCTCAGCAGTCTGAAAATCCTTTCAGTCTGAAATTCTTCCTACAGCCACAAGGCCAAGAAGAGTGCACAGGAAATAGTGCACATTCTATGGGTGCTGGCACAAGTTCACACATAATGTGTACAACAGGTCCACAGAAGCAATCCTGCAAGTGTGCTACACACACCAAGATCTCTCATCCACCCAGGTGCCTTAGTAAGAACAGTGCAAAGCTTAAACTACTATCCCATTAATAGCTGAACACTACAAAATAAGGACCTATGTAGCAGCACACTGTACATGGGATTTTTATTTTACTGTAAACTTTTGAAATGCAATTGTTAGGGACTTGGAAAACAAATTCTGTAACACAGCATAATTGCTCTGAAACAGAAAAGAGTGGTCACTAAAAAATGAAACTCCAGTACAAATTTGTTCAGAGAAAAGGAGAACCAAAAACGAGGGAACAGAAATGGAATAACAAACTGAAACAACAACAGGTATAGGATTCTTTCTGTCAGTACTCCTGTATCTTTCTTGTCACTTTTCAGTGGGTCACTCTAGTTGTCATTCTTGCATGAGAAGCTATAACACAAATAGTTTAGTAAATCTGGGGCAAACTGGAGTTGTACAGAAACAGTCTATCCTGGGAAAATTAACAGATTTACTTTTAACGGTGAAATGTGGGCAGTCAGGGAGATTTCCCATCTGTAGCAAAAAGGACTAGAATTTCATTCACTTACTACAACTCAAAGCTATCAGAAAGCAGCCAGCTAACTCTGAAGAGATAGTTCTGCTGACATCCATTTTTTGGAGAGCTGCACAGCTGCACTTCTATCTAATTTGAACTAGTGAATACTAGTCAATAGTGCAAAGATAATATCCAAAGCAACCTGTACTGGGAGGCTCTATAACCATTCATTCAGTCTTCTGCTGCTCCAATCCTATCAACTGATGTGCCCATAGCAGTACTATAGCTGAGCCTGACCCTGTGCTTCTCTGCAAGTCACTGGGAACTGGGGACACAGCTGAGGAATATCCTCCAGTCCCAAGCATGGGAGCTGGTCCACACAGGAATAACACTGCTGGGCTTCAAGCTGGCTGGACATCTAAGCCCATACTCTTCCTGAGAACATCTGTCCTTAATACCAAATCCTGTATCTGCATTTCTACCATTTCATAGGTGGTATATGCACTTTATAGGGAAGGGTGCACCCAGAAGTAAACTGGCCTGACAGAACATCTTGTAGGGCTGTGGAGTTGCCAAATCTCCATTTCAGGCCATTTTTTACTCTTTCAGTGGACAACCTGTGAGAACAAGGACAACTATCTACAGACAATCTCAAACTACACAGATTCGCTGTATGAATGCCATACAGAGTCAATACCTCAACTGTTTACCTTGAGATGATGAAAATCAGATGAAACTCCTGAGGTCTTTGGCAGGTGGAACAATTTTCCCCACAAGGAATGGATACAGTGAGTTTGAATATGTATGCATGAAATAAAACAAAGCTACTCAATTAATTTTGGAAAGTCACTATCAATTTCTAAACTTCCATTGAGATACCATGAATAATGCTTTGCAAGCTTATTAATTTAATAGCTCTGATATTCATTCTGTTTCATCATGTGCTTCCTAGGCTTTTATTCATTTTGATTTGTTTTTTCCTCCTCAAATGTTATTTTAAATAGCTTTCATGAAATTGCTGCATAATAAGTGTACCCTTTTGTTCTTATTCAAGGAAGCTCAGCAAAAGCATAACAAATAATAAAGCTGATAAAAGGATACATGAAAAACATACCAAAATCCAGGAGGTTCTTATACCAGGATCATTTAACTTCAAGCCAAGACACAAATCTCATCAGGCAGCATCTTAAGAAACCGTTGGGCAATGGATTCAAGCCAACATTAGAGCCCTGCAAGTAGTGGAATTCTGGTTTTACCCTCATCGGCTCCTCCTGACTCTAAGTGTGCAATATAATAATGTGTTATTTAGCCATCCAGCTCAGAGAGGTAAGAGGGCCTTTTTATGTCTTTCAACTTTGCTGGGTGAGTTAGAATTAAAATTAGTTGTTAACAAGAAAAAAAAATACGTAATAATCAGAGTGGACTCTAAAATAAATTATGACATTTATGCTCACACACTTATATTTTGTAGAGTGAATGTGACTGAACAAGGCGATTATCTTTAATTAGGAGGGGCTAGGGTCATTCCATTAATTATGTCCATCACAGCTAGTTAACAATATTGATTAACAAGATAAGAAGCAGAATAAGCTATTCGTCCCTGAATAGGGTTGTTATAGATTTCCTAGTGAATTTCTAATATGTATTTCAAAAGGAAAATAACAGAATTGGAGGTGCCATAATTCCAACAAAGCAAAAAAAGGCTATTCTGAAAAAAATTCCTGAAACAATCTGCTTTTGTTAATATGGAATAATTATTGAGCTAACTAAACATACAAGAGCATTCCATAAGTGTGCCTGACATAGAGGGAAAACATTCTTTGATCCTTAAAGCAAAACAATTTCAGGCTCAAACTTTGCAGGGCTGAAGACAAAGACAAATTAAAATCTGATTGACTGCAAGTGATTAAGAAGAATGCAGATCTGCCACAAGGAGTCCTGACTAACATGGAAATGGCTGCGTAAGAATGGCTCAGTGCAATCCCTGGTTTAACTCACAAACAGTCAGTGGAATCAAATTATGAATTATTTTTTCTTTGAGATATTATGAAAGAGAAATGCAGACATACATATGTTCCCTCTCTCTCACTCATATACACACTTGCTCCTCCACATGTTTTGCAATACATAAGTTCTCAGTCTGTGAGATGTCCTGCTATTTTCAAAATAAAAGTCATGTTTTTTCCTGCTTTTTTCTTTTTCTACTTTTGTTTGTTTTGTGTGTGTATGCTTTTGGGTTTTTTTTTTCCCTTTTGTTTCCTGTCACAACATAGTGATTGATCCCTAAGTTTAGTGGGCAAGCAACCAAGTGGATATCAAACATGCATGGTGCTTCTGAAGCACCAGTGCCAAACTGCAAATTGGAAACGCACTCCTGGTTACTCCATCAACAAAAGAGATCCTTGATGTGCAATTCCACTCATCATCCCTCTTAGGTCATTATCAGGCAGCTGAGATGAGACAACAGTGAGTGAATGAGCATGTGCCTGATTGTTAGCATGTCAGACGTACATTATTAAAAACAGTAGGGGCAAGAAGAAAGATGAGAGGAAAGGCATTTGCTTCTTTGTTCAGATGTTGGAAAGCTTATTTGGGAAGAAAGGAGTTCTAGGATGCACTGACATAGATATAAGGCCTTGATGCAATGAAGGCATCTAAACTTTGCATATTTTGGATAATGAAGTTTTCAAATATTTTCCATTTTATATTAAAAGAATACATATGCTAAGCTAATCTGATTTATAAATTATTTTCCATTTTATATTAAAAGAATACTAAGCTAATCTGATTTATAAACATTATTCTTATGTCTTAACATCTTTCTTTTTTTCTAGTATTTTCATCCAAGCAACCACCCCACAATTAACACAAAAATCAAATTTATTCTGACCCTGTATGTAAAATACAAGTTCTTGGTCATGTTCAAAGTTCTCTTCTCATATTCACTACTTCAAAAAAAGGAATGAAAAACATAATACTTTTTAGAATATAAAGCAATCACCAATTGTTAACAATAATTTTTAAATGATTCTCTTAATGAAAACATTTAAGGAGCACTTAACTACAGTGCTCACAGCAAAAATAAAGCTATGGTTGAGCAGATAATAACTACTATCCTCATTTAGTAAAGAATTAAACCCTCTCAGAACACCTGCTTCAGACCAGAGGTATAATAGAGCAAACTCTAAGGGGGAAAGGAAACCCTTTCTACCAGAAATGCTCAACTTTTTTTCTTCTTTTTTTTTTTTTCCTAACATATTTCATAGAATCATAGAATTTAAGCGTTGGAATAGACCTTACAGATCATCTAGTCTCAACCCCCCCTGCCATGGGCAGGGACACCTCCTTACTAGATCAAGTTGCTCAAGGCCTTACCCTGCCTGGCCTTCAACACCGCCAGGGTTGGGGCAGCTACCACGACCCTGGGCAGCCTGTTCCAATGTCTCACCACCCTTAGACTAAAAAAATAAAAATAAAAATAAAAATATAAGATTTCCCCCCGAGAAACTCAGTAAAATACAGACCATCATCAACCTCTTGGGCACTGCGTTCTTGTCAGCACTTCAATAGTGAAATGTCATTTGTTTAAGATCTGTGCTTTTGACAATGGTGCTGACAAAGTTTCCAAATGCCTGTGACCAAAGCGCTTGAGAAGGTTCCAGAACAGATACTCACTAGAGATGCTGCATGATAAAGACAACTGAACAAATGAAAGCGTGACTAAATTGAACAGTGCTATTAACCTCACAATGTGGATATTTTGACATCCAGCTGTATATGAATCAAATGTGTTCTATGTGGAATACAAATCACCACATACCTTAGGCTTTGCAATAAAAACATAAAAGGCAAAAATCCAGATGGTTTCAAGACTACAGGAAGTTTAAAAGACACCATCCCAGTCTACTTTTGTGCAATGACTCCTGATATCAAGAGGCTACAGCTGAGACTAGGTATTCATTTACCCAGAAAAACTAAGTTCATACTAAAAAGCAGTTCGACCAGCGAAGAATTGTTATCGGGAAAATTGCAATCTCTGTGGCGACTCGTTGTATGCATCAGATGAGAATAGCAAGAATGTCATGAGGATTGTGGGTGTACAACACAGAGGGAAAACATTGCCAGAACATTGGGAACTTCTGGAATAATTCTAGGAGTTAATTATAAAACTTGATTAAACCAGGCTATATTTTATGAATGCTTCCAACATTACATAGCACAAAGCAAGCCTTTTTTTTCGCATGAAGCACAGAAAACAGTTTCTAACTACGTTACTTGAATGCCACAAGATATAAAGTCCAGTGTAACCACATTGTTCTTAAATTTGCAGTAAATCCCCCCTTCTTTGAATTTCCTGGGGCTGAATACTCCAGTGTGTCTTTTGTGATTATAACCCGTAATGTGTCTTCCTTTTAATTCACTTATTTCTCCCCCTTTGCAATGCCTTTGAAAGAATCTTTCTCTACTAAACATCTGCATTCTTATAGCTACCAAGTCTTTTATATTTCTGTCAACAGAAAGAAGCTTTGAACAGGATCAAGTATAATTACATCAAGTTTTTATTGTTATCACTATATTTATTGAAGGACAGCAAATTTTGTAAGAGACTTTTTTTTAAACAGAGGTGGCACATTATATTCTAGCTATATGGCACAGATAATTCTATTTCTGTTCACATTGCAGCTGTCCTGAAAAAAGTCAAATTTGTAAAAAATGAGTGGAATTTCTTCATTTAGATCTGTTCAGCAAGGGCCATGGTTGTGACTGTACAGTTGTGGTTCAGCACATATCTCTGCATCTGAAAAAAACAACTGTGCTTTTAGTTTTATTTGCAGATATGACGGAGCCCACTATCTGTGAAGGAAGGCTGTAGTCTTTGTAGTACTTGTGAACTTCAGTCAGTGCCTTCCCATACCCGTGGGAAAGTCTCTGCCTCTGTGGAAACATAACTCTAAGATCCAAAGAGGAATTAGAAGCAAAACAAAAAATGACATATTAAATAAATTCTGTAGCAAGTCAGCCCTACTACCTGTCTCATGATACTTCTTCATAGATTAAGCAATAAGCATCTGCTTATCTGCAATTGCCAGGCTCTTTAGTTTCCAGTTATCAGGTCCTCTTGTTTCTTCTGCCTCTCCTTCATGCTCCTGCAATGTCCCTCCCATGCTTTTTAGCAGCCATGGCATTTCACAAACAACACAGGCAGATGACAGACTACAAACTGCACCGTTCTGCAGTTATTCTTCTAATCTGTTTCTCAGTAGACCAGCAGTACTGAACAGGACTAAGCTCTATATGCTAAAGCAGAGTTTGCCATATTTGCTCCTGACTGCTGACATACTGCTTGGCCATTTACTTCCCTAGTTCATTCAATTGCTGTAGAAAAACTTTGCCAGGTGTAGAAGTTGACTTCCTTAAGCAAATTACATAGCTTGTCAGTCGCAATTCAAAGCAAGTCGCTATTATGGCAGCTTCCTTAACAGGGCTTGGAAGTGAAAAGGTGGTTCCATGGAGAACTGACTAACAGGGTGGTCAACACAGTCAGCTTGCAAAGCTGCACAGCTCACCTTCAATAGATCCCAGACACAGGACCATGCAGGCACTCTCTGGCATAGCAGGACCACAACAGAATTTTCTCAGGAAGCCAAGCTCCATTGGACCTTCAGGACTCACAGGTTCTTTGTGATACCAGAAAAAGTAGGAACTGCTTGACAAGCTTTGCAAATGCTGCTATAGCTTTAAAGGAGGTGATGTAAGCAACCGGGTAATCAATGCTGACCCACATGCTTAAATATGAGCCTGGGGTGCTGGCCCAGGCCTATCCAAAGGCAGCACATGGTTTGAGGGCTCTGAGAACCAAAGAAATAGGTGTCCTAACTCTTTACTTTACATCTCTCCTATGGGAAATAAGGAATTCTTGTGTTCTGAAATGTGGCCATAAAGTTGGGCATTCCTTACCTAGGAACTTGATGTAGATGTAATGATAACCAGCAATATGCTACTTCATGTTCAATTAAGTCAGGATTCACTGTTAAAATTGAAGCCTTGTGCCCACAATTGTCTTTGCCAGTGCATCTGAGCCAACTGCCACCAGCAGCAGCTCAAGGAATCACGTATATATATTAGAATACAGGCATTTTTTGTGAGACACAGTGACCAGGTTTAGAAAGAGATTCACATGGTTTATTTTCCTAGCTCTATCAAGCAGGCTAAACTTCAAATGTACCTAGAGTCTGCAAGGGAGCTGAGATTTCTCTTTGCCACTCTTCATCAGCAATATGACAGAACCCATCAAATTGGCAGAAATGGTAAAATATTCTGAATGTAATAGTTAGACAATGCCTACTGCTTTGCAAACAAATTGCTAAATATATTTTTGATTAAACAGAGGCTAAATAAATTTCAACCTTCTAAATTCAGTATTTTCATAAACACATTAGTTGCATTTTTGTCTATTTAGAGCAGCATTTGTTGTTCTTTGCAGAACATTGGAAAGCATCATGCTTATTCCTGCTTTACATAGATGAACAGAGCACCTGTGTAACTAGGTTGATTCACAGTAAAGCCATGACCCTTGTTGCTGACACAGTGAATCCAAACATGCCCTTAGAGCTCTTGCCAAGCACCTCCCACAAGTATTGTGCAGCACTGAGTGACTGAATGACCCTCATTTGCCTTTCTACACCTTGGGTTAGATCAGACACAGAAGCCAAATAAAATCAGATGCTCCACATACAATTAGGGTGTTTAGTCACTCAAATGCGTGTTTGCACTGACCCCAGGAGATTATACACCTGATGCCATGGCTGACAACTGCATTAGCAATTGTCAAGAGAGAAATTAGAGAACACATATGCTTAGGAGATATATAGATAACCATGCCACATGTTTTATATGCTGCAGCAAGAGTCTGCCGGAAAGCCACCAAATTTGTCTTCACACCATGCTGAGAAGGAAGAGAGTTATTAAGGATTTTTCTTATCCTAAAATGACATTAACCCAAATGATACCAACATGGAAGACTGTGAAGGATCAAAATGTCAGTTGGTTCTGAGTCAGAGAAGTCAGACACCTTTTACATGTTATGATTCCTCATTATGTGAGGCATGTTTACAAGATTTCTTGTCTGCTTTGGACAACTGTGAGGCTTGTTTCCTCACAAAATCATAGTGATACCTTTAGCTTCTGTTGGGAGAGTCATCTTCACCTCAGTATTCCACTTCTTAATATTTATTTATGTATGGTTTTGAGTAGACATTAAGAAGCTTTTCTAGGGCTCTGTGCAGTATTGCCAACATCACAAGCCTTTAGCCAGACTTCTAAAGTTCTATGTGCTCTTTAGCTAATTTTGAAATTTTCATAAATTAAAGTGGAAGATTGCAACACCTATCTCTGGGGTTTTTTTACACTCTGGAAATATGTCGATGAGTTTTTTCCAGCAATAAATTTTTTAATATAAATTTACTCCCAGAATTGAAATTTAAAAAAGAAATACAAAAATAGCTTGGAATTTAAGAGAAAAGTGTGATAAACAGTGAATTTTGGTAATCTCTATTGCTCAGTCAGAAACATATCCACCATGTGAAACACAAAAAATGCTGCTTCCGTGGTGTTGTTTTCTCTGTGAATCAAAATGAGCCCATTTGAAAAGGTTATCACAATGTTATTTAGTTATTATTACCAATACCACAGGCCAACACTATCACATTCAAGTCATGTAGTTTAGAATAATGATGATCTAACCATGCTGATGGAGAGTTCACAGGGGAGCAAGTTTGTCACCCAGAGCTGGTCAGTAACTGTGATTCCACAGTACAAAATCTTGTGCCAATGGCAAGACACTTTGGTCAGAGGAACAGATGAGCTTTTACTCAGATGCACATTTCAATAGTGGCAATGCTTGTTAGTCTGTGATAACTAATTGAAGCTAACTTTTAGTCACACAGTAATGTCTTTGACAAAGATCTGCAAAGGCTTCTACATCCTCAAGTGCATACAGGTGACCACAAGCCCTGAATCACAGCTTGTAGGAACTTGGCAGGCATGATTTAAAACAAATTTTGTGATGTGATATAATTACTCTCAACATAAATGAACTCTCACAAAAATAGTGAAGTCCAAGAGAAACTTATTCAGAGAATTGGAGAAGAAAAAAAGAAGAGGAAAGGGAAATTAAATAATGGACTAACACAGGAACAGGAGTGGGACTGTGACTAACAGTTAGAGTGACTAATCTATTCAGAAATATTACATGTGAAAGGTTTCTCATAGAAATGTTTCAAAACTTCTTCCTAAGCAGGAACTACCATCAATACTTCTAAATTATAAGTCTGAATCACTCTGTCTTTCCTCTTTTGCACCTCCTGTTGCCTCCGGTGAGTTAGGTATGGACAGCTCTTGCTGTCCTGAGTGAAATTACTTCACATTTGATAAGATTTCTTATCCATAGATTCAATTTGTGAACTTGAGCTGGCATTTTCAAATAAATCCAAGAATAAGCATCTCAATCATCATGAGACTTCTCATAGAAACTTCAGCGTATGATCTTTTAAAACCACTGGATATATCCACATGCACTTTAAGAAAAAAAGAAAAGGCAGCAATGACCCAATTGCTTCATTATTTCTGCAAGAAATAATCCTTCACAACACTGATTCCATACCCTCTGCCAGATTCCAGAAGGGAAGGCAGTTAGGTCTTTTTAGAGCTGATTTCAAGCAGACAAAATCAAATATGTAAACAAACCAAACATGTAAAGTAGGTAAGAGACTGAAATCACCCTAATTCCTCTTTAAGAGATAAAATCTTATTTTTGTGAGAACAAAACTTGTTTTTTCATTTGTTTCTCATTAGTACTAAAAGAATGTGAAACTTTAAATTACAATTACACACAGTTACAGCCATTGTGGGACTCATATTCTGGATGACATCTTAACTTCAGAAATAAGAAATAATTAGGTTTTGCAGAGAGGAAGATGCCATGCATACTGAATGCAATGTCTTTGTTACATTCACATTTTTCCCAATCTGCTTTCATGAAAAATTACTAATTTTATGATATAGTCATAACAGGCATTCTGATAGCATTTTTTTGCTGTCTGAAAAATAACTTTAAGTCATGGTAAGTATTGTCATTCATCACCATCTTGCATGTCTCTACTGGAGAGAAGACAGTCAACTGCTGATGTAAGTGTGATAGAGAATAAAGTAAATACTAAAACTGAATTTACTGAACCTGAAGACAAAAAGATGTGACAGAGTAGCAGCTCTATATGATTACAAAAACACCCTTCATCTCTGTGGCAATGGAGAATGTCTAATATTCTATTTTTTACTTCTTCTTTCTAAAAGAATCAAAGGAAAACTCATTCGAGGTAGTTTAACTTGGACTTTAAGAAAGTTTCAGAAGTTTAGCCTTCTTGTCTGTTTACCAAGGAAATATTTTCCACTTAAGCAGCACATTAATCTAATTAAATTAAATTAATCCATTGTATGTCCCTAAGGTAGAAAGCAACCACATTTTCATTTATTTATGTGTTATTTTCCCTAGATTCTGAAACTAGTGGCAAAAAATTGTAGTGGAATTAATTCTGAAGATGCATCTGATTTATGTTACTCCTTGCAGCAAAACTATTCCCATTCCATGGTTAAAGCTGCTTCCCTGATACCTCCTATTTGCAAAGGAAAGTGACCACATTTTTTTCCTTTTTAAGGGAAAATATTTCCAACAATCTCTCACTTTTACATAATGGGATTATAAAAAAAATAAATTTGGAACTGTCATGAATACTTCCCTTTTGAGGTCTCTCACAAAGCTTTGGACACGTTTCCCTGCCTAAAAGTTCACAATGTGCTAGAACTAAATTAATACTGCTAAGGATTTTCTGTTCCTTCTAGAAAGGAAACAAAATATGTGCTGAGTTACACTCTGAAACTGGGTTAGCATTGTGCCAATTATAAATATTACTATTCTGACATGGATAAATGTGGTTTATTAGGATGTCTTACTGCTTTTTCTCATATCATTTAGAAAATGCTCTTTTCTCCTCAGTTTCCTTGCATGACACAAATTGCCTGTAGAAAAGTGTGAAGCTAACTAACCTCAAATCATAGTGTTAAAAGTATAGAGCTTTTTAAGGTTTCTGTTTAAACTAAAAGAGCACTGTTTAAACTAATAAGAGAAAACCTCTCTTAGTTTGTGCATTGCTATTTGTGTGTCACCCAGAAAGTGCTACCTCCATTAGGTTTCAACTAATTCAAAACAACTGTATGAAGTAACAAGGCTTGAATTCTCTGTTCCATCAATTTCAGCTTTAAGTAATTTCGCCAAATAAAATTGGTTTAATCCTCCAAATATTTTTCACCAATAACCAACATAGAAATGGCTATGCTTTTTGTCCTGCAACTTATTATTCTTGGGCTAATGACATATAATGGAAATCTTTAGACTCTGCTATTGGAAGTGACATTTAGCAAGGCCCTTGCTCATGGTAAAACAGATCAGTGGAAACTGACTTGAACCGATGGCTCTAGACATGGATTGGAAACTCAAGGGCTTGCTTTGCAGGCTGTCAGTATCTATGTAATGCTTCTGTGGAATGAAGAAAAATTTGCTGCTAACTCACAACTGTTTTCACTTTGGGTATATCGTGTATCTTACTTCTCAGCTATAAACAATAGGGTTACAACCACATTATAATTCATGCACAAAATATTTGCATTTTTCCATCAAAATGTTTCAAATTTCATCCTGTACACTTCAGTCTGGAGGGCATCTGTATTCTCTAGATCTCATTTTAAATTGAAAATATGCATATTTTCATTTTTATACAGCCAAGCTGTTCGCCCACACCAGCATTCATGCTAAGATCAGCTGAAGTGATTTGTCATTTTACATCAAGCCCATTATTTGTAGTTCATTCGGTTTATAAGGAATGGGACTGTGTATTTTTCTATATGCTTCTTAAAAGATGTTTTCATAAAGTGCTAATCTTATTTTTCAAACCCCTAAGTGATTTTACAGTAGTCCTTATCTGATGGAAAACTTGCAGCATATTTTACATGCAATTAAATATTGCGTACTTCCACCATTTTCCATGGAAAATACCCAAAACCTTTTTCTGAAAATACTGTGGTTCAGTCACATCCTCACTTCTAGCCAACTTTCCTCTCAACGTGAACATTGGTTGTAGTTCACTTCAGATACTCTGAAACAGAAAGTAACAGCAAAAATAAATGTTCAGATCCTGTTAGGGTTAATAACATTTTACAGTATCATGGCACTTAAGAAAACCTTCCGTTAGAAACAAAGAATGCATTATTTGTCTGGCTTTTCGAAATGTGACATTTGACGTTAACGATTTGATTACTAACAGCGATGCTTTTTCATCTGTAAATTATAAAACAATCCTTGCCTTTACAGAAGTAGGAACTTAATACTGAGACAGCTAAGTATCATTATGTTTGCTGAATTTCTTTTGTATAGCTATTAGTCACTGCTAACGAGCAGTTCTTCAACTATAAATTGACAATTAAAACACAGAAATGAAACTGACTTTTCGTCCAAAAGATCCTGTATAATTCTATGAAGTTTAAACAAATTCTTTGGGTTTTTTTCTTTAATGCAGAAGTGTATGTATATAAATCATTTGCTAATTTGCAGATGTACTTCACATACACTATCTTGTATCACTAGTACGCTGTTTGACAACTGGGGAAGACTTTCTCTTATCAACTCTCATGTTCAGTTGCCAAAGATATAAGCCTTTAATTTCACTGAAGCATAACTACAGTGCCTGTTGGAAAGAGCCACAGCAGCAGTTTCAGATGTGTGAATATTAAACAAAGATGCCAAATACATTTTGTGCTGTTGACAAGAAATAAATTAGAAATGAGAGTCCAGAGGTGTGAACCAGTACAGTTTGTACTTCAGCAACATTTTTTTCTGTTAGAAATTGTATGCTAACAGTATATGTTTCACAGTTTGAATCAAAATCTCTGAACAAGTCTCCTAAGTTAGACAAGCCAAAGAAATGAGAATGTATGTGGAGGAGATACTATGCTTTTTAAGACTGGTCTACACCTTTTTATTCAGTCTGAAGGAGCTACAAAGAACCCAAGAGGATCATGTGATCACTCATTCACAAGAAGTTTGCAGGATTAGAGTTTTCTTGGCAAGCAATGCTTACTCAGAGCTTTTTCTTAAATACATTTGCAACATCAAAATTTCACTACAGAGAAGTAGAAGAGGATTACCTCCTTCACTAAACGTACAAGGGAAAATAATACCCGTTTCCATGAGTTAACCATCTTGCCATATTTCTCCACTTAGGCTGTCAAGGAAAGGGACAAGTCAAGTAAAGCTGAACCAATATGCTGACAAGTGTATAATTGTGTCTGTAAGGAGGCCTTGGATCCCATCCTCTCCAGTAATCAGAGTACCACCTTGCGATCAGAAACTCTGCAGAGGTGATGAGCCTGCCAGAGCCTCTTTTCAGAAAAGTTTTGTTATAATTTTTCTCTCTCTCTCTCTCTCTCTCTCTCTCTCTGCAATAAAGTAAGACAAGGGGAAAGACCCAATACAAACAGTCATCTGCATGTTCTACAGTCTCAGGACTATGCCTAAATCTACATTGCAAGTCTTAGGCACACACAAACATTGAGACAGACTAAAACTGAAACACACTACACAAAAGTCTGAGACAAGAATTTTGCTTTCCTTGCCGTCAGTTTGATTTTACACTTAGAAGTCTTTCTCTGAAGTCAGAAATTTAGTTACATAAAAGCTGAGACGTTTTCCATATAGCAAGCAGACTCAGAAATATAGCTTTAAAGGCAGTGGGGGAATCCCCACTAAATGTGTATCACAGGAGTGGCAGCAGATATAATTATTGTGCAGTAGTCTTTCCAAATGCCTTTGAATAGTCCAGAGGGCAGGATATCATAAATTATTGTGCAGTAGTCTTTCCAAATGTCTTTGAATATTCCAGAGGGCAGGATATCATGTCTGATCCTTAAACATTTCTAGAATGCTGCCTTCACACTGCACACTTAAATCTGTTTTCAGAAGCAGTACAAGCTTCATCATCTTTCAGTCTGCTGAGTAATATTGCTAAACAAAGGAAGGCAAAGGCAAAGGACATGTCAGTTTGGGTTCTTACTCCCACACCTAAACCAGTGAATGCATTCATACTCATTTATGGGGTTGACCAAACAATAATTTTGATTTATGTATGCCTTCCACTTGTGTTTAAATATCTCAGTTCATGTTTATTTCCAGTTGACTGTGAGCTCTGTCCAGGATGATATCCACTCTAGCTGAAATGTGGTGGGATATGGTGATAGTGTTCACTACATGGTACCACAGTCAGCTAGCTATTCAATCACAGTCCTCCACACAAACTGTGCTCCAGCATAAGAGTGATTGAAAAAAGGACTGTTGAGCATGCAGTTGCCTGACAGAGGAGGTAATGTTCCTGTGAATCCTTGGAAATCTCCTTTCATCACAGCACAGAAGCAGCAATGGCCGGCAGCTCAGACCTTTTTTTCTTGAAATCAACATTTTTATAGTTACTGTCCACTGTTTGAATCATGCCCATCCAAAGGGCAGCAAATACTGAAGTAGTAGCAGACACTTCTGGATGAGGATGGCAGTTTGGTAACTAATGACTATTGAAACCTGATGCAGGAGCACAGAATTGACTGATTGTCACAAGGGCTTCTGTGCTGTAGAGCCAGCACTTTTTTTGCAACACCTTCTTCAATACCATATTGCTATTTAGAGAATAAGAGGGCTTGGAGACAATACTCAAATACAAGTCCCTTGGTATGCAAAGGCTTCTTTACACTGTGTCACAGTAAAGTAATCTCCAAGTGACCCAAGTTCATAGTTATGCCATTGCAAGAGTGCTTTACATTGCCAGAGTTAACCAGTATAAAATGGGGTGTAGTGCAAATGAGAACTGAATCCCCAGAGTTCTTCAGTACTATGGCTTTACATTTCTTGTTCCTACTATTTTTGAAATACAGCACGTATTATTATAGATAGTTATATCTGCATATTACAAGCAATTACTGGGCAAAGTGCTTTTCTTTGTCAAAGTCATTGGCAAAACTTACATTATCTTCAGAGCAAACAAGCTGAGATCAGATCACTGTGTACACTGTGAAAGTGAAGCGTGCTGTAAAAAAAGGAAGATGGAAACTGCATTAATTTGCAACATGTGCTCTTAAAAAAAAAAAGAGTAGCACAGCTCAGACTCATACTACCATAATGAAATCTGACTTTGCTTCAAAGGACATATTAAAAAGTTTTTATGTCAATCCTCAGCATTAAAATTTGGTAAAAAACTTAACTGAACTCAACTGTAATCCATACTGTCATGGTCTCTCCAAGGCTTATTGTCATGTTACTGAAGCATGCACATTGCCCAGAACCTTACAGCATCTTTCTGCAACAGACAGTTGACTGCAAGCAGGTTATTAGGAAATGCCATAACACAAGGCACATGTGTCCTTATCCAATTTTTCTAGGAAGCTTTTACAGTTCCTGAGTAGCCTAAGGACACTGCCTGATCCTGCTGACCCAGAGGAAAACATCTCACAGCATCAGAGTGTATATTTTCAGTCTCTACAGTTTCAGCTTTTAAGGTATAAATTATAACTTTCAGTGGTATACTTGAATCACAGATAGTAAAGATGACTTTATAGCTGTCTCATTGGCTTGAAAACTGTGTTTCACTCAGGTTTATAGCCCATTAAGACAGTATGTTTTTCCTTGTATTATCCCCTCCTGTGCAGTACTAATTTAATTTTAACACTATGATTTGAACACCACACATACTATTAGTTTCTACCAGGAATGAAAGCTCTTTCGTCAAGGTCAAATTATAAAATGTCTATGAAGCAGGATGAACTGACTATTTCTGAACAAGTAAAACAAGTCAAAGCTCTATTGTGGTTTTTTCCTAATTCTAAGAAAAGTCTCACTTGAGCCAATCTAGAAAGTTAATACGTTTTTTTAAAACCCAGTTAATTTTTGTTCTATTAATGTTATTCCTCCACACATACTGAAATTATTTTTTAGCCAAATTAACATTAGCTATCTACATAGATAATTAGAAAATAGAATGAAGCACTGGTTTAGAACTTCACCAAAGAGCTCTCACTTCAGGAAAATTAAACAGCAGTGATATAACTAATGTAGCATAAAGTATTCTAAGAGAATATTGAAGGACTTTTAGGGTTTTTTTAGATGTCCACTACAGCAAAAGTTCAGGTAAGCCCCTACCTGTGGTGACAGCACACCTCTTTGGCTTATTCCATTTGTCAGTCAATCACTTATTTAGAGGAGCGAAGACAACTTTCCATGAAAGCTTCTCATTACTTATTTTAGAAATCACTAAGTTCATAAATCACCACTTTGGTTCTAGAAACCAGTCATTTTTGTATACATCATCCTACAGTGTTTAAATTTTCCTGAGTGCACTGTATGTCATCTCTGGCTTTAATATTTTTCATGTACTATCACATCTTACCTATGGCTCAGCGAGCTGAAAGGCTTGATCACTCTGTCTTCCTCTTGATACTTGTAATTAAGTTTTAAAGATGTGTGTCTAACCTTGCTGCTATCTTCCTGAGGAAGCAGAGTATCTGAATAAGACACAAAGTTCTGCTGGATAAATTCAGTACTTCAATAGATTTGAAGATAAAAGAAAAATCTTTAAGGCCAACAGATGCAGCTAGGAAAATTAGGCAGATTTCTTATAGTCTTTAATAAATAGAACAGATTCAAAGGCATATGTGAGTCAAAGGAGATAAGACAAAGCTGAGACAAATACAGACTGGGACTTTACTGAATAAAGTTAAAGTTATTTTGTACTTGTGAGGTAGAGGAGATTGTAGGAGTGTATAGTGGAGAAGAATGGAAGAAGAGTGATGGGGGAAAAAATGAAGAGAAAAGGTAGCGTACAATGGGCTGTAAACCCAGTCAGGATTAGTTATATCAAGTAACTGCCTCTATAACACATTCACTTATAAAGGCACCTACCTAGCTCTAGATGTGTTTCCATTTTAAAGGAAAGCTATGTAAATAAAATTAAAGCCTCTCCAAAACCAGGAAATAAAGGATATCTCCACCACCCATCCTTAAAAAGCATTTTATTCCTAGGAGTAAGTGAGCGAGCAAGTTTTGTAGCATCCTCTGAATAATCAGGTTTTAATAATTGCCAGTTAAGGTGGATAGGAATGGAAAGAGAATTTTTAGGTTCACTCCTATAGTTCCACCAGCTTTGGCTGAAGGAGACCAGCTGGAAACTACTGACTAGAGGACATCTGTGAAAAGATGATGCATGCATATCACTGAGCTTACTGAGACAGAGGCTTTCCCATACTCATGGTTATATTTCACTCCATACAGTAATTCTATCTGTCATTATTTAATTTGGGGTATTATTATTATCTTCAAGATTAAATAGTTTCAAGGGGAGGCAGTGGAGAAAAACATAAGTAAACACTATCAGTAATGTTCCCAGAAAAAGGTGTTTAGTCTCATTTCAGAGTATTTCAGTTTTATAAAATCAACATTTAAAATTACACAGTTACAGATGCAAATATCATTCTAAACACTGCAGAACTACATCTAGTATCTCATCAGCCTAGCAAGTCAAAGAGATTAAATGCAACAGAGTTATGCACTTCATGAACACAGGCAATGCCTTCCACCTTTAGTAGCTGTAAAATGAGCATTATCAATTTCCAATATATTAGGAGCTTCCTGGCTTCTTTTCCCCCTTCCTGGCCCTTTGAAATAAACCCTGGATTCCTATATCTGAATAACTACTTAAGGAGACTGGAAAGCAGAATCAAAACTACACTGGTGTGCCAAAACAGATGCCTATAGTGATGCTCCACATTTGTTTTTGTAAAATGCTGATAGTTTCTTCTTTCAAGCATCCTTTTAATATATTATTTCCAAATTATAAATTGGAATCCTGCTTTTTGTAAGGATAAATTGCCAGCAACTTCCAGAGGTAGACAGAGTTGGAAAAAGTATTAAATGAGACAATCAATACTGTCAAAACTATGTTTCAAGATTATTTTCATTTCTTATTTCACCTTTATTTTCTTCTAACAGCCACAGATGAAAGCATGATCATAGAATAGCATTTAGAGTCATAGATTCATTTAGGTTGGAAAGGACCTTTAAGATCATCGAGTCCAACCACAAACCTATCACTGCCAAGTCCATCACTATATACATAACTATATATGTACCATACACATAAAAGTGCTTAACGGTATACATAACATGCACTACATACATGAGTATATATGGATCAGCATATTTGTTAACTGTTTGAACTATTGCTCTAAGAGAAGTAAGAGATACAACAAAAAAGTTCAGTACAGTATTGGTTCTTTTGAGATTTCAAGTAAACTAGGTAAGAATCAAGAGCTTGGAGATTGCTCCTTTTCAATAGAAGAAAACTCTGGTGTATCCATGATTTTGTTTTATTTCTAGTTATGAAAAAGATTCTTGAGCATCTGATGAATATAGTAGTAGCTGTGCCAAGTGATAAAATTTAGCAGTAATTATGTGCAAGGTACAGTATTGGTTCTTTTGAGATTTCAAGTAAACTAGGTAAGAATCAAGAGCTTGGAGATTGCTCCTTTTCAATAGAAGAAAACTCTGGTGTATCCATGATTTTGTTTTATTTCTAGTTATGAAAAAGATTCTTGAGCATCTGATGAATATAGTAGTAGCTGTGCCAAGTGATAAAATTTAGCAGTAATTATGTGCAAGTTAAGTGTAATTACAGTGGATT
>NW_008690656.1:3673-77073 GCF_000695815.1 Acanthisitta chloris | reverse complement strand
CAGCAGGATTGCTCCTCTCAGGTTTTCCTATTGGCTCAAACACTGCAAAAAAAAAATTATAAAAGCCTTGTTCCCCTGTGATACACACCATGCATAAGCACATAAGAGCATAAGAGTGGTCTGTAAATCCCCAAGTTATTCTTTATTTTGGTGGCATCAGCAGGTTACCATTGCATACAAAAGCCCAAATGGGACCAGATCCCTGCAGGTTTATGCACAATGTAAGTTCATAATACAAAGCATTTATGAAGAACAAGTTGAGCTGTTCACCAAGTCCAAATGAGTTAGCTTTTATAAAACCTTATGAAGTGTGTGCTTGGAGGTGGAAAAACATACCAGAACTTAAAGCAGAAGAAATTAAGATACTGGGCCCTTCTTAAGATATAGATGCACTGTGATCTGCCATGGGATGTTGCTAATCAATCAGTAGGCCTCTTTTGTTCTGCACAGGGTCCTCACCATTGTGTTCATCCTTGTTAGTTGCGTGATGTTCCCCACTGACTTAACACTCACAGAAGTGAATCCTGGCATGTCGCAGCCCTGTCTGATGGTCCTGCATCTTCTTATTCTCTTGCTTGGGATTCATCATTGGGCAAGTAGGCTATCAGCTGGTGCACGAATTTCACATTCCATTGAAAGATACAGTATTTAAATCTTCTGTGCCATTCCAGTGTAACGTTTCCTTCCAGCATTGAAAAGTTAGTGGATAAATCTTATTTCAACTTATCCTGTGAAGGAAGCATAGCATACACAACACCCACTAAAATACATGTCTGCAATAGCAAAATATAACATTTCATTACATGCAAATTTACAGATCCTGTTCTACTCTATAGTTAATGGTCACAGTGCATTCTTTTCTACCTATATTGAAGATAATGAATCCAAATGTGCTTTGGTAAATACCATACTTTTGACAAATGTGTTCTTTTGTACGTTTGCTTCCTTTTACATATGCCTGGGTTCAGGCCTCTGAAAGCTCTTGTGTACTTACCCAGTCAGACAAAAAAAATGATAAAATGTGACATATCTGATTAACCACAAATATGCACAATGGTTTCAGTTCAGAATATTCATGATCAATCAACTCAGTAAATTGTATCTAGAAAAAGCTGTTAATAAAAAAATGTTCAAAGAGATGAACCCAAGGAAATTGTGGTCTGTTTATGGTTATTCCAGAAGCAGAAAAGAGGGACTAAAATCATTCAATAAACTACTTCCTCCAGAGTATTCTCTCTGCTCCACTGAACACCCATAAGCACATTCAACTATTAAATTAGTGCTGCTAAGCTGTGCTATTTGTGTTGGCTATTTTTATACACAGCAGGTAATAATCATTGCTTAATGAGAGCCTAGGCTTTAACACCAGGTGTGATTTTGTCGTTAGGAGATCTATTTTTCTACTTTTCATAGTCTTCATCCAAACCAGTTTTCATCCACACCAGTACCACCTATTTCTCTCCTGAGGGTTGCATGTTGAATGCTGATTCCAAGCTCAGCATGGTGCATGGTACTTGATTTGCACTGATTGTCATAAATTGTAACATACAGACTTCTGTGAAGATGTGCAATGAAAATGTGATTTTTGTTATGTTCCGTGCATTAGAGATCACTTCTAATTTGCAGCATCAGCCATTTCCTTTGTGAAGAAAGGCAAAGCTCTGTTTAAAATGTTGGTTTCTCAAAAATCTACCTGTAATAGTGGAAGAAATGTATTCACAGTATTTACTGTCAAAACACTACAAAAAAGAAGCAAACATTTTTCCTATACTAATGACAAATGCTCAGCATATATAGAGCTTAATTGCATGCTATAAATGGCTGACTTTATGCTTTGCTATTCAGCTATTCAACCAGAAAGAATGTTATAAAATCTTAAGAAAAAAAATTCAAGAAAGAGAAAACTAACTTCTGCACACTTTACAAGAGAAAACCCAGATTCAAGAGAGTTGCAGATTGACATGAACTCCTGCTACAGGCATTTTTTGGAAAAAGACAAATAAACAAAACTATACATGACTCTGATGGATTTTTTTTTAGTTTAATGAACTTAAGTGCAACCAGACCAAGCAAAAACAGGCATTCTTTCTCCCAACAAAACATAAGAAGACCCAATTCCTTTCATGTGAGACATTTAGTCTAACCTGAAGCAAATACAGAGCAGAGCTCTAAGTATTCACTTTTATAAAATCCTATTGCCAAAGACAAATATGAAGCAGTTTGGGAATATCACTCCACCCATAGATTATGACTTTCAAACTAGTCTGGAGTAGCAAGTCTGCAAAATTGACACCAGCTTTAATTGCATAAAATAGATTTCAGACTTGAAAAATCTCAGTCAGGAAACAGTCAAGGATGTGGGAATACCCTCTCATTTACATTTTACATTTTCTCTCTTTTTTTGGGGAGTACCAAAGTATAACTTGGACTGTAAACAGAGAACTGCAGAAACACTGTAAATGGAATTCCAAAATATACTTATGACTTGAATGTTTGAAAACACTGCTGTAAAGACCCCATCAAATAGAGCTCAAACTAGCAGCTTCTGTACTTTAACTCAGTTTCCATCTCTAGGCTGAAGATAGCTTGACTGCTGCGAGGCAGTGGAATGCAGAACATTCACATTTTTATATGTCCTGTGATACTCGCAAACATTATGGAAGTGCTAAAGAAAGCAGAATTAGTAATTTCTGTCCTCCATAGACATGTGGGATTTTTGTTCTTGATTGTAGTGTTTGTTACTTTTAATAGAATTAATAACTCAGTAATTCTCCTGGTCTTCTACAATTACCTTGAGAGTACTGACAAACAGAACTGTAAGAAAACTTACTAATAGCTCTATGGTAATTATTTTACCCAAAACTTAGCAAGACTGGTTAGAGTGTATACTAGTAAATACTACTGTGATTTGCTTAATAGTGTTTGCAAAATAGGATGGCACAGAAGCCTTAAGTTCTGAATTTGAATGCCCTGGTGAGACTTTGGTCTCTTTCTGCTCAACATATCCTTCTAATATTATGGAAACTAGATAGCCTCTGTTCCAGTTAGCATCCAAATCCACACCTGAATAAGTATTTTTCCTAATTAACAAGTGTAAAGCAAGACAAAGTACTACACCAGTGCTACAAAAGGAAATCTCAGCTTTATCAGTTTGCTTCGACAATGTACTCTAGTTTACTTTCATAACAGAAGCACTATGGATCATCTTTTTATTGCACACATCTCATAAGAGTGATGTGAAATTAGCAATTATCATCCATGCTGCACTTAAAACCCATAGCAAGCTATATAGAAATACCATTAATAGTAATTTAAATTAACACTCTTGTTCTGCAACAAAATTTCACAGCATTCAGAAAGAGCAAGTAGAAACAAGATCTCAGGCCAAAAGAGAAAAGCAATCATATGATTGAAAAATATTTGCTACGTGACATTGCAGCATACATGTTCCTATTCTATCCCTCACAACCATGTTTAAAAGTCCTTGAGAAACCATAAAATTTCTGTAGAGGTAGTCATATATTGCATCTATTTTGCACCAGGTGTGGGAAAAAACCAGCACATTTTGCTTTTCCCAGCAGCATAAATCCTTAAAGTCTTTGTGCTACATTATCAGCACATGTTCACTCACCCAGATAACTGTCACCACTGAAAAAAAGGAAAGTGATCCAAAGGTGTCTGCAATATGGATCACTGCACACCCTGCTGTACACAACTCCTTCAGATCACTCTGTTGTCCAGATGAAAGATGCAAGTCAAGTCACATTTGTTAAGGAAATGGTCATATCTCTCTTCTATATATTGACATCTGTTCTGTGCAGCCCGTAGTCATGTAAGAAAATAGTCCCTTTTGAAAAATAGCAGTTTATTGCATAAAGGATTGCTCTCTACTGAAATTTCACCTGCTCATCCAAATTGTACCTGTAGCTTATTGACAATGCCTTCTACTGCTACTCATAAATCACCCAGACACTAGTGACTAGACATGATTGTGTCAAAAAGAATGCACCTCTTCAGCAACATAATATGGGGATCTACTTATCTGTGAAAATTAAAACAAACAGAATAAACTAATTACCACTTTTTACTGTACATGTTCTTTCATGTCTGCACAAAGGAATGGTTAATCAGAAGCAGCTCATCACCTGCCTTTAATTTGATTTATGGGGAAACTTTTTCTTTATTTTTCTGCCCAGAGAGATGTTGGAATATCCATTCTTAGATGTTTTTTGAGGCTAAGCTAGACAAAGCCACAGCTGAGCTAATCTACCCATTGGTGACAGTCCTGCACTGAGCATATGGTTGGACCTTCATAGATCCCTTCTAGCCAACAATTCTGTGATTCTACATTATGAAATCAGTCTCATATGTGAACTGAAAACTAACATCACATTTCTTATGCTCTTTTCTAGCACAGCATGATTTTCCTTTCTAAACATACTTGTCTATACTAAGATTTCTCTTTTAATGCTTGTCAAATCCAGTTTTATACAAATATTAAGATACTCCCAATCCACTTTAGACCAATTGCCTTATCCTGACCTAACTCAGAGGCACTGCTTCTCTAGATATTAAGCAGAGCTGCTAGGTTGGACTTCTAATGACGATCACTGCTTAAATCCAACTGTCAGCTCAGTTTCGCTTCTCTATTATTAATATAGCCATAGTATCAAGCATGCATTCCATAGTATCAAGCTTGCACTTCCAGATATCTGTGTGTCCCATATGCATGGAATGCACAAATGCAGTAGCAGGTGCTGTACCCAACAGAAAGGTGGCCATTTGGCATACTTTCCCATCAATTCCTTGAGTATGAGAATTCTTAAATTTTAAAAAAAAGCATCACTTATTTATAAATAAAAGTTACTCACTGAGCTGCCATGAGTTGCAGCATTACAAAACTAAAATCACATATGCTTAAGGAATTTTCTCCTTTTTTAAGACAACCTCATCACGGAGAAGGGGACTGTAGCAGAAGTGAGTGAATGCGGAAAACCCAGACTGGTCTGACCTTTAGAATCTCAGAGTATTTAAGGTGTCACAGTTGCATTGATTTCTTATGTCTACTGTACTGTATTTCTCCTACAACGCCTAACAGGAGACTGGGCTGATTCATGAGAGCAGCTATTTGCATGTTAAATTTATTGGCTTTTGCTGCTACAGGTTCTGTCAGTCATGCTTGACAAAGATATTTTCACAATGTATTCTCTTTATCACATTCTCCATGTGAAAGCTGAAATATAGCAATTATATATACCCACACATGTACTTACTCCTCATTTACTACAGTCTAATTTTAATGTTTTAACTATGAAATCTGGGAAGACTACTATCCACAATTTTGGGTTTCCTCATCAGAGTTAATCTCTGAATTACATCTTCCTTTTTTGCCCCAACACTTGCAAATTGCTTCAAAAATTAGGATCCGCAGGGCAATCATCTCTAATTACATAAGTCTACACATGTAACCTACTGTGGGTGATGAACTCTGAGTTATCTACTATGAGATCAATCTGAGGTCAACTACTGGTCTTGAGTTGCTCCCATGTTGTATGCAAGTTAGCACAGAGGGGAAACTGGTCTCAAATCTCAAGAGCCATCAACATGGCTAAGAAAATAAGAGCTGTATGGGACAGGACCACAAGGAACGGGTATATTAGCTATGTCTTGCAACAGGTCAACAGTGACAGAAAGCCTTTGAGGACCATGGAATGGTGGCAGGATGATACCATACTCACAAGAGCATCTGAGGCCATTGCTCCCAGGCATAGAGGCAGGTTTCCAGAGCCATAGAGGAATCTCTGCCAGATTTCCAGGGTTTTTTTTACCACGCCAGGCAATAGAGAACATTTTTCTGAGGCCTCAGCTTGTTTACAGCTCCTTTCAGGCAGCTGTTGCCCACACAACCGCAGAGTCCTATGACTGTGGGTAGGTTTGACTTGCTCCCTGGGTTCATATGAAGTCTTTGACTCAGACAACTTTCCATGCTTTTTTTGCACTGCCAGTAACATATGTTCACAGCCATTAGGTCTGGCTCCTTATCTTCTCACTAACCATTGCCAAGGTGAAGGGCATAAAATTGACTATCTATGGCAGCTTTTGTAACCCTTTTTCTGTCAGCTCAACAGCATGTTGATGGAAGTCACACAAATGTTCAAATACATGTTTATTGTACTTGCTTCTTTGGACCATGGCTCTGTTAGATCTTTTCCATGTAGCACGTTTTCATTTTTTTTCCTAATTTTCATTTCAGTGTTAGATTTTTTTCATGAGCATCCTCTTTTTCCTGCTTATTTGAAGGTAAACATTTGTGTGTCTTACATACTCATTGCATGGTATCATTTTTACAGTGCTAAAAATTATATCTGAAAACAGTTAAGCATTAGTTTCACCCAATTTATTGTGGCTTAATTTCATTTCTTGAACTACTGCTTATATTAACATTCTCATCAATTTAAACTACCTAACTAGTTGGTATTTACTGTTACTGTCTGTCATTTAAAGCAACTAGGGCACTACAAAGAGCTAGCAAAGATTAAGAAATTTCTTATAGCAAACTGTTCTGTCAAAGCAACTGAGTTAAATAATTAAATGCTCTACTTCATTAAGTTCTTTATAGAATTAATTTTATAGCTTAAAAATTTATTATTTCCAATAAGATATAAAACAAAGCAATAGAAATGATAAGTATGTTATGCATATGATTATAACAATGATATTCATCAGCCTAAATCTATGTATCTAATACTATTTTAAATACTCATAGGTGTGTAAGACATATTGAGACAGCATACTTGGTTGAGGGCCTCCACCCTTCTGGAGCAGCACTTGAAGTCCAGATGTAATGTTTCTAGGACAATGTCAGACTAATGTGGTTTGTCAGATGAATCACTCCCTAAAAATCTAATTGCTTTTAAAAGTCTATATGGATATATATCTGATAATGTTACAAATTGGAAACAAATAGAATATTCTTCAAGCATAATTAAAATTTTAGAATTTCAGCATTTTAGCCCAGCTTGTAACAGAAAACAACTGAAACCTCTCAATATTCCTCCATGGAAAAAAAATCAAGATTTGGCTCTCCCTGTCACGATATTTATATTGTTATACTGCCTAAGATTAATGGAGCATAGGCTGTAGGCTGAGATTCCTGTCTCTGTTATCCTCATTTAAATCACTCTCCTTACAAAATGCTTAAAACTTTTGTGTTGAAACCTCATCTTTCACTTGTTTGACATTATAATACATAAAGATTTATGTTAATGAAAGAACTGATTACATATTCATGGAGTTGTAGTGTCAGAGCTGCAAAGAAACTTCAGAGACTTTGCAAAGAGTACACTAATTTCTGTGATTTCTGCATCTATAGCATATGACTTTCCTTTCTGGCAATGTTAGGAATTTTAAAAATTGTGGGAAGCTATCATTACTTACTGACATTTGTGGGTTTATCCAGCCATCTTAACTCTGACTGCTGAAAAAGTTGCAGACAGCAAGTAATTTCAAACTCGGCTTTAAAAGTTGGATGCAGACAAATAATATAACAGGACTAGTACTACTAGTGCATTCATTGTGGTTCCTAATAGAATTTAATTAATTGAATAAAAAGACAAAATCTCTGTCTGAAGTATTACTGATCTCCAAATAATCTTCAACTAGTGTTAATTATTTGAACTTTAGGTCTTCAGTTTTACACTGAGCCAAAGCATAAAACCAATGGCAATAGCAGGGAAGTCACTCAAGTCTAAAAAGTTTGAGACCAGAATCAGACCGATTATCTAGAAATGTTAAAAAGAAACTTCCAGTTTAAGAATTTCAGTTGAAGAAGTCTTTCACTGCTCCCATGAACAAACAATAAGTCATTACCAGAGCAATAAGACAAAAACTCTGAATCTATTCACATTTTATAGAAAAACAGCTTACTACTAGCATTGCATAAAAAAGGCACACTGCCTTTCTAAAGCAAAAGTTTATTCCAGCCCATGCAAAACTCATCGGAAGGACTGATGTATTGAAGAGCTAGAATTTATTTTAGATAAATTTGCTGTTGTTTTTAAGATGGATTTTAGTAGCACTGCAATAACTACTGTTTAGGTTTTAAATAGATAGCCCATGAACAGAGCCAGACTAGGGTCTCCTACAAGAAACACCGCAAGGAATATATTATTCATGAATTTTCTATGTTTAACTGATTCTAACATATAAAAAAATATATAAGCATTCTAGACTATGTGGATCACTATCAGGATCAATTGCATTATAAGTGAAAACTTCATTGTAATTTTTGCTTCTTTATGTTTTATATTCAAAGGTTGCTAAATCTTATGCATTTGTTAGGTTTTCACTAGAGTGGAAAATTCTCACTGGCATTACACTAATGAAGTACTCTTAAAGTCAGCTGGTATAAATTGCGAATGATTTGACTCAAATGCACCATAAGGTTTAAATTCAGGGAAAATTCCATAATAGCCCTTTCTACATTTTTAATCAATTTAGTCCAAGCCACCTTTTTCTTTCAATTGCCAAGTTGTAGCTTAATTAAAAAGGATCAAATTTTCATTAGCTTTTGAATAATTATTCACAAACAGGGATTTTTTTACAAACAAGACTTGTCTACCTTTTTTTCTTAGTAAAATTCATAAAGATTCACATCTATTTCCATCAAATAAAATTGCCACTATAACAGCTCTATGTTTCTTTCATTTTGAGCACCTAAGTTTACAAATAGTAGTTTTTCTTACCAGAAAACCTCACCATTTATATTCAAAACAAATGTGTGCTGTTTGATTTACTTCTAAAGCGAGGGCCAATTAGTAAAAATAGAAGAAAATAGGGATACAGATCAGTAAGTTATCTGACCCACGGAAATAATCTTGTGGTCATAAAAAAAATATGCAACCAAAAAAAAGCCCACTCTGATCTTATGTGCAATTGCAGCATAGTCTGATGTTTATGTCAGCATATATCTTTTACACTACAGAGATGTTTATGGCTAAATGCTGACATGTTGCCTAAGAGAAGCAGCAAAATGATGAAGATAAGAAGAGAAGTAAGTGCAGTCATTAGGGTTTTTTTTTTCGTATTTGTGCCAGCAAAACTTGCCCGTTTTCCTCGAGAAATGAGTTTCAGGCTATGTCTACACCACAGTCAGAAACATGACTGCAGCAAATATATCCTTACCCAGTATAAATTGAAGACATCTACCTCAGGTATTAGCAAGAGAAAATGAAAAGACAAAACCCACCACATAAATGCATGGCCTAATTATGCTGAGTACTGGCTGGAACCTTCTTATTGATATCTGGACTGACTAACTGGATTAATGCAAGACTTCCCTGTCCCATCAAAACCAGCAGGGCTACTTTAAATTAGAAGCCCTCTCTGAACTAGAAATAGCTTTTCAGTGCCAAATATTAAAATATTCTGGCTAGGTTACTTGGATCTAAATATTGCCTCCTCACCTCTCTCCAAGAAAGTCTACTCAGCCAGAGAGGAAAGTGCAAGCATCAGGGCCTGGAGGCTAGTGATGCCAAAGTAAGTGAATGAACAGGCCCTGGGCTTGTTCAGGTCATGATTCCTTCTCCTTAGAACTGCAGAGAAAAGGAGAACTACATTGCAGTTGCACATCAACAGCTATCCCATCAAACACATCAGATCATAGTAGATGAGAATTCACCCTTGTAGCAAAAGAGATAGAAGTGTTTACACAAGTTCTCAATTAACTCCTCTTATGTAACGGTCGTAGCTTCCCACGATAAATGGTGTTCTAATGTTTTCAAACCTAAATTTAAATATTTTATCCACTAGGAAAAAACCAGCACATCTTTATAGCAGAATAGAAGCCTGTTTATCAGCTTAAAGATAGATTGCATTTGTACCCACTCAAGTGAATTTTGCCTATAATTTGGTATAATACAGTTTGTAAATCACTTAAGCCTAAAATGATATATTGGCCTGTACTTATTGTCTAGGCAGGTGATTCAGGAACACAAATACAAAGATTTGGTAATCCCTGTATAAGACTGGTGATGGAAGATTATGTATCTCCTCACCATTTTCATTTTCCTGGTAGATGGTCACCTCAAGGGAAAACTTAACTACTCTACTTTCACCCAAACTCCTCCCAAATAAAATCAAAATGAGCCTTCTTGACTTCAGCTGACCTGTTTCAGATTACTGTTTTCATCTGGAATGGGAATAATATTCTTGAAGAAAGACTTACTTGCCATTCAGGATGAGAGCTTTCATATGACTAGGAACTAAGATTCCACCACTAAATGGCTAAAATGCATGGCTGGAAGCAAAAAGTGCCCCTGTTTACATTAGCATGCTTGAACTACCAGCAGATTTTTTCAATTAATACTGTCACTTTGCCCAACACTCATGAAATTTGGCAGAAAACATTGATTCACCAATCCCATGCGAAATTCAAGTCTGGAAAACACAATGCATAATAATAATCATGACAAAAAAAATGTTAAAATACACAAGGGTCTATAGGAATTTTCAACACTGATCAATGATAGCCAGCAGAAAAGAAAGTAGAGACAGTATAAACTGTTAAGGATATTAAGCTCAAAATAAGATTACTTTGGAGATCTGGTAAATATAGAGTTAGGCAGAAAGTAGTGTGCAAAGAGGCTCTTGCCTGTTAAGCACTGAACCAGTCTTTCTACTTCATCAAACTGGAAAAACATTCTGTTTGTTCATCTCAGGAATCCTAAAATATATCAAAGTTAGAGGCCAGTTGCCACCCCCGTCACACACTCATCCCCAAGGCAGCAAAAAGCAATCAACAAATGAAATGTTTAGCTAATGACTCTGCCTTCAACCAACATTTTGACAAGGAAAAGCAGTACAAGAAGGATGAAAGGCCCAGACAAGTGTAGGATGACTGCAGTATATGAAACACCACTAGTATGTTCTGATAGTCATAGATTTTGCTCTAATAATGTTGAGAAAACAAAATTTAATGAGTGACATCCAGTAAATACATAATCAGAGAATGCTTAAGTGACCTGGGATTTGGAAGGCTGTTACTTAATGAATAAGCTAACTGTTTATGTAGTAGAGTTAAAAATATGTTAAGAAGAGGGTGTAGAATGACTTGCTAGATGTCTTCAATAATAATCCAGCAGGTACCACACAAATAGTTTTGTTAGTATTGGCAAACCTAAATAAACCCTGAGGAGAAGTATGATTGGAAAAAGCAAACCTTGTGGTGTAAAATAAACATGCATGTCAAAATCAAGTACCAAGTTCACTCAGATTCCTGACAGAAGTCTATAGCAATAAATTGGCAGCCACACTGTTTATACTGCTCTAACTCATGTATGACTTTAAAGGAATTTTTTTTAGCTAATCCTGAGACCTTGAGGCAGGAAGTTCTCCATCTCATTGATGTTCAACTGGGAAAAGGTGGCAGCTCATCCCAGTTTATATTCCACCATCAAGGGTCTAGTTAATAAAAGATGATTCACCAAAGCAATCATTTATGGTCTTTTTTTTTTTGCAGTTGATTTAGCCTATAAAAGCAACAAAGACGAGGAAAACACTTGGAGCACAGAGTTCAGAATTCTAATATAAAATTATCCTAGAAATACAAAAAACTCTCAGTGAGATGAAGATGTGGATTTATATGCCAGTCTGCAGAAGCTAATCCATACCAAGCCAGCAGTAGCAACCACTGAAGGTAAGGGAGGAAAGAACACATTCTTGCTATCAGTCTTAACACAAGCTTACAATTTCTAAGTCATGTCCTTATTTCAAAAATTTTCTTCTGACATGTTTTCTTCATGGTATTCAGACACTAATTACAGGCTTTGTAGGATTTTGAAATAA
The DNA here is from genome assembly GCF_000695815.1 of Acanthisitta chloris. NCBI lineage: Eukaryota > Metazoa > Chordata > Aves > Passeriformes > Acanthisittidae > Acanthisitta > Acanthisitta chloris. Next base: position 65,229 of record NW_008690656.1, on the reverse strand, counting down.
TGGAGGGCTTTCTTAAAAATTTGATTCGATTCTAGGGATTTTTCTGTACTTTCTGGGCTTTCTGAATTAAAATAAGTCTGAGACACAGAAATAAAATAGGTATGTGGAAGGTTACATGAGTCAAGGCTATGTGAAGCAAAGTATTTCCACTGTCTTCAGTAGAATTAGATTTAGCAAAATCAGAGAAGGAGGGTAAAAAACGAATCACAAAGTCAGGGAAACTGCTTTCTCATCTCCAGCTGTGCAGCCAGGTAAACATCAGTGCAACAAACAGCATCTTTCCTCATAGAGTTGTTGTGCCTGGTAGGTGACTCTCTCTCTTCTAAGTCATACTAGTAATGCCAGTAGAAATTATTGACTAAGCCACATTTGCTGAAACTTACTTGAATGTAAATAGTATTGAGAGAAAATTAAAAGATATCCATATAGCCCTTTACAGTTGTGAGTAATTTTTATGAATAAAAAATACGTAAGTGGTATGGTTTGCATCCAGGATGTGGTTTAGATGTGTCTGGAAATCCAAATTAAAAAGAGTCTGAGAGCACTCAGCAAAATCTGAGGACATTAAAAGTGCTATATGTTCGACAGAATGAATTTTTCCTAGTTAGTGTTATTGACTTCTTTTATCAATGTAATCTGTATGCGTTGCATGAATATGATTTACATTCAGAAAGTTCTGATTAGATGTGCATCTCATACTCTTGACTAAGTTACAATTTCTTAAAATATTTCATAGCTGGTATGAAAAGATCCATCCTGGATATTGGACAACAGTGGAAATTGCTGCATAAAGATTACATTAATCGTGAAATCATCAGGCATTAATTTTACCAGCTACTCAAGAGGCCAATATTTCTCCTTTTTGATTAGGGAAGGACAGTGAAGGTTGCCAAGTTTATCAGCAAGTTAAAAAACGAACTGGGACTAGCATTTTTGGACTATAATGTCCAATCAGCTGGAGATTTCTACAGGATTCAATAATGACAGCTATGTAAAAATCTCCATGTCCTAGAGTCCTAATAGGAAAACAGAGCAGTAAACACTCCATTTGCCTTCACTGCATTATCTACGTAAGGACTGATGAAGTTTCTCAATGATGCCTACTTTTTTACTTTTTGATTGGGGATGCTTTGCTCCCTCTCCTCCCCTGAAGGACTAGAGGATTCTAGCTTAATGAATTCTTTAAACATATCATCATGTCTTACATAAGGCTCATGTCTTACAGGAGTAATTACTGCAATTATTATGCCTCTGCATTTGTGTTTTTATTTTTTTTAATATAACAACATTGTGTGCGAAGAGAAGGCACTCTTAAACTAGAGACATTGCTTCTTTCCTCTCTTCTTGGTGTCTTTAAATGAAGTTCTTATATGAGCTCAGTTGAAGTTTCTGTATTGAATGAAATAACTGCAGTTTATATGCAATATAATGCCAGAGACTCCTCTGGAAGACAGAACAATTTTTTCACTCAAGACCTCTTTTTAATCCACAAGGGTAATGCTCCAAGTGTTATGTTAAGCAACCATTATGCTAAGAGACCCAGCATTAAGAATCCTAAGCTTAAACTGTCGCTTCATGAAGCAGATTTATGCATTATGACAGTAATTGCTCACACCAAAGGAGCAAGCTGGTGCACCATTCAAGCACAAAGCAGTACTTGGAGAGAGCAGACATATTGCCATTAGATGAGGTTAGGGATCTGATAAAATCCTGGTAACTAGAAAATTACCTAACATTTGAATATAAAAAATGCATACTGCAACAAACGTGCATTTGTTTGTGTAAATGAACATAAACACTGACATTTTTGTTCAAGCTTTGTTTTTTTTGAAGTAACTTGAATCACAGTAAGCATGGTGTACTTGTTCCTGTGTGCTTGACCTCGTAATTTTTCAAATGAAATAGTTAAATCTTAATTTAAGATACTTTGTGTTTCTTGAGTATATGTGCCCATTGCAAGTGCTAAAAAGAAAGATGTGAATATAAAAGCAAGGCAAAGTAAGACATCTGTGAGAAGGAAAGTAAATCTCATGCCTGTAAATTGCTGAACTGGGATCTCTGTGAAAGACAAAGACCAACTCTGTGCACCCAGAAAGTCAATTTAGAAATTTTAATGTGGTCTATTAAACAAGGAAAAATAGAAAGGTTTCCTGGTTGCAAAGCTACATCTTAATCAAGATAGATAAAACTCGGTCCTATCTCCATCTTCTTTCTGATTCTTTGCTCCATTTTAGGTTTAAAAAGCTTTTCATAACATTGCAATATGTCTTCCCTCAGAAAACTGATTAAGCCAAAAATAAAACAGCTCCATAAAGTATACTGTCTGATATGTTTTTCCAGGTTTTGCTCTGCCAGTAAATTCAAGCATGATCTGAATGGTAACAGCAAGTTTATGGACAATGAATAATAGCATGACATAGCTAATTAATGCTTTTTCAATCCAGACTGTTTAAACAATCAAGCCCAATTGTGCTAAACAATGTGATGGTTTTATATGGACAGCAGTGAATGAGCAAAACCAATGGAGATTTAAAACTAAAGCCTGACTAATTTACGCTTTATGGGTATAACAGACTCAACTCAGTACCTTCATTACTTGCATCTCTTGTTGGTTCTCCTGTCACTCCTCAAAAAAAAAAATAAAAAAAAAAGAAAAAAAGAGCAAAAAAAGAAAACACATACTGTACTTACTATACATATTTTGGACAGGTTTTCTCTCACTGATTTAAAAAAAAAAATTTACAACAAAAAAATACATCTTTCACTGATTTTAAAACAACAAAAAAAAAGAGCAACTCAGCTGCTGGATGTGCGTGTATACATCCTGGATATTTATGCCTCTGTTACGCATAAGTCTTGAATCTGGTTCTCTTTAGTCACCATGTGGCTAATCTTGATACGGTGGAGTATGTAAAATTACATATTCTGATTAGCTGTTAACATGATCAGAGTTCTGGGTGCATTGTAACATCCTTATCAATTTCTTTAAATAAAAAGAAATCAAAATAATCAAAACTGATTGCCTGCAAGAAGTCCAGTTCAATTTTATTTACATCAAAGCAAACAGCCAATCTTACAGTACTCCAAAGATTCCCTGATAATGGGGAAAGGTGTGTAAAGAGAAAGAGCAAGGACACAACTGAAAGGTAAAGAGCAATCAAAAGCAGTTTGTCTGTGTTGTCCTCACACCCTCTGTGAATTCCTAATGTTATCTTTCTTCCCTGCCAAACCAACCAAGCTTCATCACTACAGCAGCAGGTCTGAAGTGTGCATCTTCAAACATTACCATTTCATTTCTTCCAATTCAGCTTTGAAATCACTTAAAGATGTGTGAAGGTCCTATCCCAACTCCCTGCACAGTTACAAGGGCTTACCCTCTTACCTGGCATTTCCTCATGCTCTTGTCAGGTAGAGCTCATCTACTCCATTGCGAAGTCAGGGGAAGTATTAAACAACTAAATATGAAGGTCAATCAAATGACTAGCTAACTTTATAGTCAGAAAGTAATTTTTGCTGAGGAAGCCTAAATTTCAGGTCTGAAATAGACATACCTATGTAATTTTATACCATATGCCAATCTGAAGCATTACTGTTAAAAAGATATATTATTAAAAGTACACACAACTCCTCTTAATGCCATAGAAGCTTTGTTCAATATTTAAAGAGGCTTAATACCTTTCTCTTCATTACTTTCTTTCTAGTCAGTTGGTTTAAGCACAAGCCTAGTTACATATACATTTAATCTTCATTATATCACGATAAAGCTGGTAGTAATTGTTCCAATCAAACCACATAACAGAGCTCTGCAGGATTTCTCTCCTGCAACATTCAGGTTGGGCAGTAATTTATGTCAGTTTTGGTACTTGGGCTCTTCTACATAATGAGGTTTTTAAGTGTCCTACCTGACATTTACATTCCTAATGAGATTCTTGTTCCTCTGCTGGGATCCATAATGACTAATATTAATAGCTCAAGCTGTTTTACTGGATTCAAAAAGTTAGAATTTACTTTTATATTATGGCCAAGTACAATAGCACTTTCCAATCCAAACACACTACACGTACACGACTGTAAAGTGCTCCACAATTAAATGTATTTAACTTGCCCATGGTAGAAAAACACTATTATATTTGTTGATTATGTTAGGAATGAAAACTTGGAAAACCTCAGGAAAACCACAAAAATCTTATCACCCTATATATGCCTGGCCATTACCTCTACCTCATTTGGTTATCTGTCTCTTCTATTTGTTGCTCCTTTTATATTTAGCCCCAAATTTTATATTTATCTCTTCAGCAATAAAATCAGTTTTCCTGTGACTGAGGGGTTTGCTGGGGCACAGGAGATGGCAGGCAGAGAGACTAAACCCAGGCAAGATCTGGAGGCATGTTGTATGTGGTAATGGTGAGTCGGCATAAAAAGGACTGTACCCTCTCTCCCCTCCACCCTATTTCTTTCCCTTGCCCATGGGCAAGCTGAAGCAAGAGAACCCACTGGTGCAGCTCTGCTAGCAGTGCAGATGGGTCAGATCCCTCATTTCTTCATGTGTGGATGGGGCAGCAAGATCCCCTTGCCTGCAGGGGACTTTCAGGGACCTGAAAGAAATTGTTGCCTGAAAAAGGGGGATGCAAAGCTGCAGTGGTGGAAAAAGTGAGAGTTATCTCTGTTGGTAATTGGGAAAAGGATGGGTTTTATTTGGAGTGGGTGGGGGTGCTGGGCAGAGAAGATAAGCAGTGAAGGCTGACTGCGACATCTGGAAGGAGAGGCTTAGAGCTAACCAGAGCACTTTCTGTGTGCAGGTGGTGAGGTTAGTGTAGGATCAAAAATATTTCAAAGAGAAAGAGGTGGGCCAGTCCAAAGGTGGGTCTATCTCTGCTACTGCCTTTCAACGTACCAGAAACTCCCATCCTGTTTCAAGATGTCCCTGAAGAAGGCTCATCCAAGGAGCCAAAAGGAAGGGAAAATGCGCCGTAGGTTTTCTGACTGAGAGGGGTTTGTTTGCTTGTTTTAAAGAGAGTCATTCAGACTGAAAAGGTATGAATACTCTTCTGGTTATTTTACAGGTGAATGAACAATAGCACAGGGTAGGATTCTGCATTTTCTGCAGTGTTTGGTCACTTAATAGCATGGAGGGGCTTGAAAATTCTGATTTGATTATACTTTAGTGCTCATTTAGTCAGCAACAAGTGGTTCCAAAGCACTGGAGATTCAGACTTCTCTAATTAACTGATTTTTTAATCATCATGCAAGAAGTATATTTTAACACCCTAACCCTTAACTATACAAAAATATATTTAACTTACCTTGCATTTACTGCACAGTAAAGATACTGAATAGTGATCATAACACTAGAGAAAACACTGAATTCTTACCAAGCAAGGCCACGATTCTTACCCACAGGGTGTATAACTGAGGATAGTTTTCTTACAGTAGGCTCCAAAGCAAGCTTAAACAAGGATATGTACTGACTGGTTTATCAGACTTGGATTTAAGGTGCACAAAATATTTTTACCTGCTGATATCACTTGTATGTTCTGACATATCTAATAAATAAATACGCATCAGCAAAGTAATCATCACCTCGTGTATAATTTCTCATCTCTAAGAAATGAATGTGCATAATTTGTTTCTGTTTACATGCAATACTGTAAGGGCACAACATCTTAAGCAAATGTAGCATATTTTCTGAATGCCAGTCAGGGGCTGAATGCTTTCTGTGATATCAAGCATCAATCCTTCATGAAAAAGCGACAAATATTTTTCTCATGGTAGAATTGATTTTTGCAAATGGAGTCTGGTTCAAGCAGTGTAATAATCTTTCTTACGTTTTGCAGTTGCTCAATGTACAATCTCTTCATTCAGTCACAATCAGTTGAATGATAAAGTATTTTCCTCATCAATGAAAAAGGAGAGCTAAGAAATACCTTGCATATCCAATACCAGTATCACTCATATGTTTAGCTAGCTAATAAGAGATTACACCTCCTAGCAAACCTAGCTGCAATAACTCCCTTACCTTTAAAAAATATGGCAAGCCTCCTTCAGTGATTTCAGTTCCCAGCTTTCTCTAATGGAAAATGTTTTGAATGCTTACCTCTCAAAGTTAATTGTACAACTTGACATCAAAATGAGCTCTCTGTCTGAGTCCTTGCTGAGGAAACTAAACACACAAGATGAACTTTCCTAATGGAGGGAAAAAATCTTATGGTTTCTCTAGCTTATAGGAAGAATAAAAAACCCGGGAAGTTTCCAGCTTACCAGCTTTCTCTAATGGAAAATGTTTTGAATGCTTACCTCTCAAAGTTAATTGTACAACTTGACATCAAAATGAGCTCTCTGTCTGAGTCCTTGCTGAGGAAACTAAACACACAAGATGAACTTTCCTAATGGAGGGAAAAAATCTTATGGTTTCTCTAGCTTATAGGAAGAATAAAAAACCCGGGAAGTTTCCAGCTTAATTTAAGCAATCTTATGGTTTCTCTAGCTTATAGGAATATTAAAAAACCCGGGAAGTTTCCAGCTTCATTTCTATTAAGCAGAATTCCTATTTCCAGAATACTCTTTTCTGTTCCTCAAAATCTCCACAAATCTCCTGCTCATGCACAGATTTTGAAGAAAGCATTTGTGATATGTAGTACAAAGTGATGTTTACCATGGTTTGGGGTTTTTTGCTAGACTTTATAAATCATTATTTAGCATTTGGGGCTGAAATGTTAAATAAGATTGATACACAGAGTTTCATTGAAGCTTTGAATGTATTTGACTTTAAATTTTCAAACATTTACTATTCTTAGTAAATTGTGCCTCTTGTGTTGCTGCTTCTGTTACCCCTCTCTTATTGCTAGAGAGGTTCCAAGTCTGTTTTAGAGCTTGGGTTATGCCAAATGGTATTTGTAAGAGCTTCATGCCAAAACTCATGGGATATCACTCACACAAGCTCATAATGACTAAATTTTAAAAAATCATTTATTTATTTATTTTTGAGAGGATATTCACTGTGCAGCAGGTGATCTGTTTGCATGGCTGAAGCAGGTATGCAAACAACCACTCTTGGCTGAAACTAGCTGTTATTGTGCTGTGGGTGCTGATTCCTCATTGCACACTAAACATGGATCTGAATTTGAGCTGCTTTGATGACAACACATATGCACAGTCAGCTACGTCTCATTGATTTTTGAGTGTTGGGTGGAATACACATCAGTTTTCCTATAGTCATTCCCAAAACAATTGATCCAAGCACCATTTTTCACTGGATCACTAAGTGTTAATTCAATTTGATGGGCACAGCAGGCAATAATACATACTACAAGGAACTTACTTTCAGCAGCCTATGAAGTACATCCCTTTCATCCAGACACGTTGCTGATGAACATCAAATAAATTTTCATATAAAACCTTTGCTGGTTGTCTTTCAATAAATCAGCATGTTGTAGCAACACTATGGTTTTCTTACTGCTTCTTTTGTAGTTTTTCCATGAGAATCTAGAAAATATAGCAGCACAACTACCAACACCACAGGCAAGCTTTGTTTTACACATAGTACAGATTTCTCTACTGAAAACTTCTTGATTAATTAATTTTAGATAAAAGTCAAGTAACATATTTAGCAAAGCAGAAGATTAAAATAATAATATTAAAAAGCATTCCTATCTATGGCACTGAAAATGCAGTACAGAAGCTGTTCAAAGAGGCAATAAACTGGAATTTTTCTGCTTATGCTCAGTCTGAGGAAGTAAAAGATGAAAGCCAGAAATCAATTAATATTAGATAGCAATTAAATATGGAGGTAATGTCTGGACACGTAAATTCACAGAATTCTTTCTCTGGGCATTACTAAATTGGCACTTAAAAGAATTAGATCCTGCTTCAGAATAAACCTGCTGTAACTACAAAGCCACTATTTTAAAGTGTAGTTTCTATTGAGATGAAATTGCTGCCATCTCCATAAGGTTAGGCAACCCAAATACATCTAAGGTGTTATTCTTTCAATCTCTATAAAAATCATAAAAGTTCCATAAATAGAATATGAACATCCCAAGAAGAAGCACAGAAACACAAATCCTAGCCAGCTATTATCTTAATTTCTCCCTCTTTTCAGAATAAAATAAAAACTTCAGGAACAAAAAGAAAAAAAAGATAGGAAATGAAACAAATTGTTGTCTTTGTGAGCCCACATGCAAAATAAAGTTCCCTTGACTAAATGAAAAATCAATTTCATATTGGTCTAGCGATAGGACCTTTGGTGTCCCAACCAGACTAAGAAAAGAGCTACAGAAATTATTTCCAGATAAATCCTTCCTGCTATAATCTGGGAGAAGGGAAGGTACAGGGAGGGTTTGCAAGTGATTTAGTGCACATACAATTAATAGCTCATCATGGGTTGTTAAGGACATGATTAAAGGACAGCCAATTTACTAAGAACTTAAGAGGTTAATGATGAAGAAAAAAAAAAGTGACAATATCCTCCCTTCCTCCTCTCCTTTTATTGTGATAAATGTATGCTTTCCACACATCCATGAACACAAAATTGCAGATTTTCCCTGTGAATTTAAATAAGTACACTGCCTCAGAAAACATGCAAAGATTTAGCTGGAAAAGAAAATAAGAGGGGGTTGGTGGTGTTGTAATGCAGTGGCTAAAGGAGATATCAAATTTTTTAGAAAGTCAAGCATTTTAAATGGCTAAATTAATAGCTACAACATACTTTGTGATGTTGTTGAAGACAGATAAACTATAAGAGAGAGAAAAAGTCACTTTGTCCAAATGTGGTCAAAGTTAGACATGCTTTGTCTATACCATGTCATATTCCATACACTTGAGAAAATGTGATTTAGGGTGCATTTTAAATCAATAGAATTTTTACTCAATAGTACGGTTTTTATTTTTAGGTCATTGTGAGACCAAAGACCTTTGTCTAAAGGGAAAAAATGGAAGCTGGGTCTTTCTAATACAAGACTGTGAATTCTCCTTCTTGCATACTACAAGTCATGTTAGACAGTCCTCAGTCTAGCTACACACTACACACACAGAGGGAGGAGTAAAAATATGTGAGACAACAGCTCTGCAGACACCATGGTCAGTGCAGAAGCAGGGGCAGGAGGTGCTCCAGGTGCTGGAGCAGAGATTCCCCTGCAACCTGTGGTGAAGATCATGGTGAGGCAGGCTGTCCTATGTATTCTCACTCCTCACCCTGGGAAGGAAGGGAGGGATGGGGAGAAGATATTTATACAATTTGTTTCTTATTACCCTACTTTGATTTGATTGGTAATAGCTAATTTCCCAAAATCAAGCCCATTTTGCCTGTGCAAGTATTTGGTTCTTATACAGGATCCATGAGCTTTTTGTTATACTTGTTCTTATACAGTGTCCACTAGCTTTTAATTATATTTTCTCCACCCTGTCCATCCAAAGTGGGAAGTGATAGTGTGCCTTTGGTGGGCACCTAGTGCTCAGCCAGGGTCAGCATACCATAGATACCTAATTAATAGATTTAACTTGTATAAAATTCAAACCACAGTTCTGGAAAAAACTGGATTCAGTTTGAGGGAGAGTTCGGGCAGTGAAGCTAATTATAGCAACTACAAATAACTGTCTGAGAACAGATGCAGTCATCTCTCTGAAGTACACCCAAGCGTTACACCTATTGCATCTCCAACACTTAAGGAAAAATATTAGCAATACTGAGCTGACCTAAGGTCCAATCCGGCCAGCATACATGTAGCTGACTCCATAATGTCCCTGTGATGATTACTGGGGAGTTAATTCTCAGCTGTCCTATTAAAGCCCCATAAGCCCCTAAAAGGGTCAGAGAGCATCTGGGGTTCTCCTTTAACTGCTATCATAAAATAAGCAGCTGAATCTATGAAGGATGGTCACCAGAAAAACAGCCTCTCTGGTGTTTTAGATGTAAACCAGTCACCACTGCAGATTATTTCCAAAGTCATGCCATTAGTTGCCTTTTGCCTGGGTTATTTTTGCCTCTGATTTCAGCTGAAAACAGCAGACAGTTTGCATAACAGATTGCAAAGTCATGGACCTCTGCAGCTACTCTTGAGGACTAGTGGACACCAACACAGTCAGTTATTCATTCCAGCATGCAGAGGAAGAGTTGGGCAAGGCATTTATAAGAAACACATTAGAAGTTACACAGAATGTTACCTGAAGTAAGTTTTTAACCTTGGTGCTGGATGCTCTGCCTCTAACTAAAATTACTTAGTGGAGTACAGATTGATCCTGAATAGAGCTCAGGTACGTTCACTGTAAAGATCAGCATGAATTTCCAGAGAAACTGATCCATTTCCAGCAGTCCACTTAAACACTTTGACATGGACCAAAGGACAGCTTGGGTGGCAGGAGCCAGAACAACAAAACACACACTTCTGTTATAATAAGAAAGTTGTTCTTGGAGTCTACTTTAGCACCCAAATCTAAACAGATCAAATATTAAATATTGTTTGCCAATTTGTACACACTGATTTACACACACAAGCTTAGCCTTACTTTAGTTAATAAGCAATTCCTTAATCCTTAAGTGAAGTGCAGGGATAGGGGCAGAAGATACAGCCATTTCCACCATCACATGGCAATGTAGACAAATATTGATGGATGCAATTTAAGGCATTTTGTTCCATGTCTTGAGTATAGTCCCACCATGAGGAGGTAAAAAAGCAATTGGTTTTGGATGAAGGTCAGGAATACCTAGAGAAGAGCCATAGAAATTAATCTGATGTCAACAGCATTAAAATATATATATAAGAGCTTATTTCCACACTACAATAAATTCAGCTTGGGTGATCTTAAACCTGTACTTTTTATTGCTCTCAAAAAATGAGACAACTCAGTCTTCAATGTATTTTTTTCTTAGAACAAAAATATGTAATTTTGACAAAAGTTTTTGCCTAGAAACACTTTGAATATTCATTTCAATGTATTGATAACCAAGTTTAACCAAGATTTGTAGTAAATTGTGTTTGTTATTTTCTATGCAAACCAGAATTGTATTTGCATTTAGTGAATGAAATATCTCATTCGCTCTATTGTGTACTGTGGGTAGTTATTTAGTGGATTAAACTTTCCCAAGTAGAGTACGTTAATTTGTACAGTATAGAGGTTTTTCCTTTTGAGTCCAGTGATTAACTCTCAGTCAAATACTATATTAGAATAATTTGATTTAAAAATTTTAATGAGAGGAAAAATGTTTATTGGAGATGGGTTATTCTTAAGGATAATGCCGGATAACTAATTTTGATTAACCTGCAGTATTTTGCTTTTAGGATAAGAGAAACCTTCTTACTGAACTCTTAACTTTTTTTCCCTCCCATTTCAATTAAGTGCTGTGGAGGAGGAAAATCAGCTAAAAATTTTTTTTTTCCGTTACTGTATATGTCATCTGAAAATCTGCATTTCTGTATGCCACAGTAGGAGACACTGGTGCGCTATAATGTTTCTCTTGTACTGATCAATGACATATTTAATTGATTTAACATGATCTGGCACATATTGGTAAAAAGAAAACACAGTGTTCACCAAGGAAGACCTTTCTCCATTATTAGTCTTCCAACAAAAATCCTCAGATTTTAATGTTTCTCCTGATTGTATGGGTGTTAATCAGAATCTAGGGTTTAAATCCTCAAAACTAAGAAACACCTTCAGTCAAAAGCTGAAGACCATTTACACCAACACTGCGTTCTCTCATCTTGAAATCATAAAAATGCCACCATAAACTCCCACATAGCAATGCATGCTCTGACCTCTCTCATATCATGGTTATCTCAGCTGCTTCCAACATGCTTAGGTTTGTTTCAGCCCCATAAGGTAACAGTCATGTGTCCTGGTCATGGACACTGCTACACAGTCTTGGAAAGCTGAAGGCTCTAAAGCTGCTGCAGAGGGAAACTAATTTCTGCCTGAATATTGTAACATTAAATACCTGAAACAGTAAACCAATAGGACAGATAAACTACATTTTTATATTTTACTGCCCTAGTGCTGAAGCAAGCAGCTCAAAGAAAAGGATGTGAAAGCTTGTTTTTTTCAAGTTTAAGTCACTAGTTGTTATACCATATTCCTACATTTATTCATAGCATTCTTAGAAGTTTGAGGGCCATTGCATAATAAAACTCATCTATCCCCCATTTAAAAATACAAATTATTTCCACATACCTTAAACACCCTCTCAACAAAAAAATCCAAAACACAAAAGAATACCCCCAAAAATCCCAAACCCCAGGACAAACAAGCAAACAAAAAAAAAAACGGCATCCCAAAATCCAGTTACTAATTGTATCAGTCAGAAACAGTGTATTTTCCTTAGAAGAATAAATTTTCAGTCTCTCACTCATAACTATGTGGGCTTATAATAGACCAGCTGCCCCAAAGCTATACATGGCAGAATAACAATAAGGCATTACAAAGACCCAGTCCTTTTTAGCAGCTTTCTTTTAGGAGAAAACAAATAAAAGACCCAAGTCTTGTATTATCTACTCAGTGTAGTCACAAAGTCTCAGGAATTTCAATCATATTACAAAGTTGTTGCGGAAATGTAAGGATTATTTCATTTATCTTATGTGAAGCTCAACACCTGAAATTCAAACTTTAAGACATCATAGCCCCTATAGATCCAGCATATTGAGTTGAATAAATTGTTTAAATCTAACTACACAGCGGCTTTGCATCACTGACATCTTATTCTCCCATGCTCAAACACTTTCTGCAAGAACATTTTAGTTTTCAGCTCAGGTCTTTCCCATATGAGCACCAGAAGTTAACATGACATCTTGTCTCATCTGAAAGGTTTACTATGGAAATATTTCTTTATTTGTCTTTGTAAAAACAATAGCCAATGCTATTTGGTTCTACTATCATTACTATTTCTTTACTTTGTTCTAGAAGGCATTTTCTACAGCATGGAGAGTAAACTGACAGCATAAGAAATGTTTCTTTCAAGGAATAAACCACTCAAAACCCCAACCTTCACCACAAGTCACTAAGGGACAGAAACTGCTCCAAGCAGTTTCCCTCACTAAAAAAGATTTTTTGACATCTGATTTTTAATGTTAGGTTCATGATAACATTTCCTCAAATTATTTAATAGATGCTAAGAATTTTCTTCAAAAAAATAAATGGCAGAACACTTGATTTTTTTTCTTCCTATCAATCACAGATAAAATAATTGTACAGCTTCTACCACAGTATAACATTTATATTTGCATTATGCTAGTTATCATCCACTAAAATCTCTGCTATGGAAATATCAGGGTACAATTATGATAGTTATCTTTATGCTATAACCCAGACATGCACTTAAGCAGATGTTCAATTTCATGCTTATTAGTAGTCTCATTGAAGGAATGATACTGAATTCTATTATCTATCTCCTTGCTTTCTTATGTTCTTTACTTCCTTCTGTATTTTAGTATCTAGGGCAAAATAATCATATTTCTTACATGTGTTTTCAAAGAGGTGCCTTTAACTATTCGTGCCATAGATTTAAGCATTGCTTTCTTCGATAAACTGCTGTACTTAGTATATACTGGTGCTTTTTGTGCAGAATTCTGCTTCATATTGTATGACAACTGATACAACATCAGACTAACACCCTCATTTCAGTGCATGTATTTTGGCTGTTGAATACATGCAACACCAAAGGTTAGAAAGCTATGTATATCATCCTAGTTTTGGATAGGTGGACCAGACCATTGCTCCAGGTGAAAATAGAATTTATTTCTAATGTCAAAAGCTAATTCCCTATTGATATAAGAATGTATTTCTGCTTTCTCAGGTCATCTCTCAAACTAAGAGAATAAATGCTGCATTGTTACAAGCTAGCAGCACCCACAGATACCCTCCAAATGGCTCCACAGAGAGACTAAGCTTCCTGCAGGAGCATCTGGATCACTGCTGAATGGCCATCTGTGTTTTACCGTGAAGAGGATTATAAAACTATTTGCCAGATAGAATCTTATGAGATTTTTTCCCCCTTCCCCTAAAAGTAAGTTAATTCTTAAGAGCAGTATCTGGAAAATGGGCCTATAATAATGGGACCTGGGTTTCAGGCATGTCTCAGTATTTAAACAAATGTTCATGAACAACCTTTGTGCACTGTTCTTCAAATTCTATTTGTTGGTTTATTTGTAGATTTTTTTCCCATTTCAGCTTGCAGGTTTTTCCAGTGCCCCTTCCTCCATTATTTACTCAAAAATAAAGCAGCCCCTAATTATTTGGATCCACTAGAGTAAAAACAGTTTTTGAGATGAAAGAAGCCTTTACAGCTCTGTTTAAGTTACTGGAGTGTGACAGCACATCACATTTCCACTAGAGTAAAAACAGTTTTTGAGAGGAAAGAAGACTTTACAGCTCTGTTTAAGTAATTGGAGTGTGACAGCACATCACACGGCAGGAGATGTTCCTCTAAGCAGATCAGGTATTTAAATTGTGATTGGGCTGGTACAATGGGAAGAATGTAGCAGATCAGGTATTTAAATTGTGATTGAGCTTGGTACAATGGGAAGAATGACAGAGACTTAAGTAAGAGCCAGGACAAAATATTAGCTGACATCTGGAATAAACAGAGTATCTCAGAAGATGGGCTGATCATATAGGATCAAATAATAGACACAGAGTACAAAGAAGCACTTTCTTTGCCTTAGTGATAGAGTCCAGACTTCAGGGTAAAGGGAAGGCAGTGTCTTCCTTGGAGAAGAAACTGTTATTCTTGTTTTCAAAATACCTTGTTTTGGCAACAACAAAAACTATTGTTTCGTTATGAGGCAATGATCTTCTGAGAAAGAGGCAATGATCTGGAAAAGAGAAATATCACCTGCACTTCAGAACACTGCTGAAAAACACACATAGCTATCACAAATACAGTCATAAAAATTAAATTTATGTCCAGAGGAAAAAAAACAATCTGAGTCTTTTTTTAAGTCTGAATTTCCTACTAGTTTATTTGTTTGCAATGAAATGGATAAAATAATCCATTTAGATTAAGAGTACTTTGCACTATTGGGGTAGTTCTGGAATATATATTGTGTCAGAGCCAGGTTTGAATAAGGACAGGCTTCGGCATGGAGGAATACCACTGAGTTCTTCCTCACAAGAGGAAATTTGCAGCTCCCTCAGATTCATGCCCACAGGGGCAGAGCTCAGCTGGGAAATGTTCTGCCAAAAAGAAGTGTGAAGAGATGACATCTTGCCTTGATATGCAGTAGATGATCACTTCCTGCAAATGTTTCTAGAATAACCTTGAATCAATCTATTGCAAATTAGTTCATCCTAAATAGAAAAGAGATCAGAAGTAGGCTTTGTTGGCTTTGTCTTCAAAAGGGAAGACTGAGAAGTTAACCAAGTCATGAACTCAGCTGAATCAAGTAGTTGAGGTACATGGATCTCCAGGAGAATTTATTTCTGTTTAGAAAAAGTTGCTACAATTATGAGGAATCTGTAAAATGAGCAAGGACTGAGGAAGGATGGAAAATATGGCAAGGGGGAGGAACTTTGTAGAAAGAATGCAGCAAATCAACATCTCAAGAAGACTACTGGGAGCAAACTGAGACCCTACACAGAATGAAAGAAAACAATCCAACTGGCTGGCAAAACTGTCTCAGAGATGGGACATCAAAATATGCAACAATAAAGCAAGAACAGCCATCATCAGTGCCAGACTTTGCAAAGTAAAACTATTGAGAGGAAACAGAGCAACAGAGATACAAACTAGCAGCAGCATTGCTTGATTCGAGCCAGAGGGACTGGATGATATCTAGTCCAGAAGACTAGAAAAAGCTGCATATGAAATTGTATGTACAGTAGTAAGGATGTTTAAGTGATCTATTACAATGTGTAGAGTTCCCTGTAATTAGAAATCTGCAAATGCAGTACCTTTGGAAAGGAAATGCTTTGATGACTGCAGTTTTAATAGCACATAAAACTCTGGCTCAGACTCTAAAGGAAAAAGGGTAAAGTACAGCCAAATTTAAAAGAAAGAGGTTGATCCTAACTGACCCTGTATACTTTCTTCCATATAACTGGCTTCCTAGAAGGAACATAGAACAAAGGGAACCTCCATCGGGATTCAGTAAAGCATCTTGACTTATTGCCACATTAAAGTTACTGGTTAAGATGAAGTTTAAGAGAACAAGAGGAGGATTGTGCCCCCCATAACGTTAAAGGGAAGAGCTACTGACTGGAGAGAGCTTAGCACTACTGTTCCTCATAGAGCAGTCTGGGGACAAATTTTGCTAAGATCATTTATAACATGTTAACCAAGAGCATGCCAACATCTCAACATTTGGAAATGCTATCTACAAGGGGCCTACAGGAAGCACAGGATGATCTTAAGGAAGAGAATAAAAGAAACTGTATAAAACAAAGTGAAAGGTTATGCCTTTAGGGACCAACAAATTTGGTCATCAGTACAAAACAATGAAGACAAGCCTGTTCATACTACTCAATCACAGGACATTATGAACCATGAGCGTGACATGTTTGAGAAGGAATTGAAAGCAATCCTAGAATCCATTGAGAGATAAATCATGGCCAGCCATACACTAGAAGGGGAAAAGCTGAAGGAAAAGGCTACGGCAATTTTATGTGAAGAGGTGAAATGAGCTGTTCAGTTCAGCTTTGTGAAAAGCTGACAGGGAATGTGACTGCTTTCTCTATTTAGAGTAAGAGTAAAGTAAGGGGCTTAAAGCCAGGGCATAAAAGGACAATGTTAACATAAGAACAAAGGATGTAATGAGCATATTCAAAACAGAAATTAAAATAAGGTATATAACCACTAGGTAATGAGGTTTGAACAGCTTTCCAAGGAGACAAATCAGATCTGTTTCTAAGGCATCATTTTTAAATGCAATTAAAAAATAAATTGATGTTTTCGAGATTTTAATCTGCTTCCTCAGGCACTTTGTTTTTTCTTTTTCTTGCGAGACAAAAATAGGATATGGACTATAATTTATTTAAGTTCTGCTTTTTGCTTGTTTGTTTAGGAAAGGTCTGATTATTTCAACACTGGAAAGGCTTTGAGTATTTTGCAGCTCTATTTTAACCCCAACTACATGCATTTTGGATGAAATGTTTTGAATGTATCTCCATCAAGTCTCTGTCAGAAATCTATCATACACAGTACAACCTGAATGAAGCAATTGTATACCTTGGAGTTTTTCTAATATTTGCCATGGAGAGGCTACTAGGAATTCTAGTTCTCAAGAATAATGCAAAGTGTTGATCTTTTACTCTTTCCTCAACATAGATAATAAATGTAATCTTACAGCCTTGGAGTTCACCTGATCTCTGTCTCTGCTAATATCTGAAAGCCAGATCTGCTAGCTCTCCGTTTTTTCTCTCCGTGTTTATAAACATTTGAAATATTTTCTTCTGGTTCAATAGAAGACCAACACCGGTGATGCAGAACTAACAATTATGCAGGAGGAAAGTGTAAAATGCTGAACTCCATGCTTATATTCCACAATTATTTTTAAAAACCCCAAGCTTTTGACTATCAATCATGTAAAGCATGCTTCTATATAGTGGCAAGGAAATAATATAAAGGGTTATTGGTCACTTTGCAACCTAGGCAGTCCTAACCTCTTTTGCCATTTGTACTCAATATCAATTTGGTCTTTGAGACAGAGAATCAAGAGCAAGATTTTAATAATGCAGACCAATTCTGCACAAAAGGTTTTTTGTTGATGTTGTGTGGAGACTGTAATAGAAGGCCTCAGGTCAGTGGAATCTGAATTAATTGTTTATGCAGACTGTTAGTCTTAATATATTTTATACGGTACATTCAGCATGCGAAGAACATGCATGAACTTTTCAGAAAGCCTTTCATATTCAAATCAAGTAAACATCAAGCTATATACATTCATGAATACAGCAGTAATTACCATGCTCTGAGGACATGTTGAAATGACATTATCACTTGTCAGCAGGATACCACTGGTTGCTGTCATTGACAATTTACATTTAGCATCAATATTAAATAGTCTGCTTATTAGTTTGTTAATGATCCAAAAAAAATCAATGATTTAAAACACTTAAGGATATAGAATATCACCTTATAGCTATGGTGGATAGCCAAGATTGGCTTCAGAAAGCAGTGTGTATACAATAAAATATTCATTTCATAGAATCATAGAATCATAGAATTTTAGGGGTTGGAATGGACCTTACAGACCATCTAGTCCCAACCCCCTCTGTCATGAGCAGTGACACCTCCTCACTAGATCAGATTGCTCAAGGCCTCACCCAGTCTGGCTTTGAACATTGCCAGGGTTGGGGCAGCCACCACATCCTTGGGCACAATTTAAAATTATGGATCATTTATTGGGAATAGATTGCATCCACAACAGGAAAATGAGGTGATGATCATAAAACCATAGGAAAACCATAACGCTATTTAATCAAACAGTATTAGAAGGGAAGATCAGCACAGTCAATACTATACCTTTACTAATATAAGACTTCCGATAGATAAGAAAATGTTGTATAGAATCCTGAATAGCTACTTAATTTGCATTATTATCTGCAATTTTTCAGAGGTGTCAGGTCTCTCTCTTTCTATGGCAGAAAAAGCTAGAAAAACAGTATTGATAATGAAGACTTTTATGGATTGATCCCATGGCAACATTCTGAAAGGTGATGGTTGTTTGGGATCATTTTCTTATTTAATGATAAATAAAATTGGTTTACTCTTCTCTAGTGCAACAAAAGCCTAGTAGTCTTTGAATCCATTGAATTTTCATGTCTTTGATTTTTTGGAAATACTACCAGATGTAAAAGCAACATTTCAAATGTGTCCTTGTTACTTTGCACATGTGATTTATTACTGCACATGCAACAGTAAGTTTTCCACATATGTTTTGCCCTGACTATCTGCCTTATTAAACACACACTAAAGACTATCTCTGAGGTCAAAATATGCTGAACCAAAGACTATACTTATTTTTCTTTCCAAGTTCACCCACTTTCAAGAATTTCTTCATAAATTTCTGTTCAGTAATTTTGTTTTCCTACAGGACTTTTACTAGGACATTGCACTTCAGCTCAAGGAGATAATTAGAGATTTTAGAGTCTTAGAGCTATATCTGAGTCTTAGAGTCATATCTGAGCAGCTACAGGAACAGCAAGGGGAAAATAAAAAGCTTTATGCAGAACTTCCTCTTCACTTTTCAAAACAGATTGAAATTGGTTTTGGAGGTGAATAAAACCTGAGAAAGTCAACAAAAAAAGCATTTGCTCACTTATGTAGCATAGAGACCTTCCCTTCAGAACCATCCTACAGGAATACCTCTAGAGTAGATCTAGAGAATAGTAAAGTTTTCCATTAACATCGTTCAAACTATATGCTGTGGAAAAAAGATGCCATTAACATCGTTCAAACTATATGCTGTGAAAAAAAAGATGCTACAACTTCTAGTGTCAATAAGCTGTCTGTGGGAGGCAAAACCTTGCAGACTTTATCTTCTATAGTCTTTGATGTGGCTATCACATGGACAGATTTGACATCATCCAAATGGTATAACTATTTGTGACTACTGCTAGTCTCTCCAGTGCGTAAATCATGAGTGGTTTTCATTCAAAACTAATGTATACTTTTTGCATGCATGACCTGTTACTTTGAAAGTGTGTCTACTGCATGCACATATAACAAGATAGATGGAAGCAGAAGAAAGCAAATACTATAGATATAAGATTCCCTACGTGTGTTTATTCTGGTTGACATTAAGGTTTTCCAAAGAGAACCACCTGGAAACATTAATAATATTTTGCAATGTTTTGCCCAAGGTATAGCTAAAATGTACATCTACAACAAAAGTCAGAATTCATTATTTTGCAATGTTTTGCCCAAGGTATAGTTAAAATGTACATCTACAATAAAAGTCAGAATTCATGTATTAAATCAGATTATTCCTGATTTCAACTACCTCGAGAAAGAAGAGAAAGTAAGCAGAAGGTAAAAACTATGAATACCTAGAAGTCCTTCAGTACAGGAATTTCCTCCACAATATAGACTGCTGGCTATTCACTTTTATTACCTTTTACAGATAGTTTAGCAGCTACTTAAGTTTTTTTTCATATAGTCTTCAAAACCTCAATCTGTAATAAGGAGTTTGAGGCTGATTTATGACAGTTGGAGATATGTATCTTATCCCATCATTATTTGGGCAATGTATTGCCTGACCTAATTCTTTAGGCTAATCCACATACAAGAACTTTGTTTTTCCTACAAGCTGCAGTGAAGGTTCTTAAAGCAAATTAAGTCTGATAATCTCACTATGGCTCAAACAGAAAAACAGCTATTTATTTATGTTGTGCTTTTCACACACTGTGAAAAGAATTAATAGACTACTGTACAAAGCCAGAAAGAAGAACAGAAAAAAGCAGCATGAAATGTTTTCAAATGCAGAGTGAGTTCTAATGAACATCTAGTGATATTTCTGGGGAAAAAAAAGTGTAACATTACAGGAAAAAGGACATACCTTGTCTCATTACTAAATTTTGGCTCTTCTGCATCATTGCCTTTCCTCTGTACTCCTAAAGACCTATCCCATTGGATAAAACTAGCACAAATCCATTATGCTGAGAATGTTGGTGGTAGCTCAGAGGAAATTTCAAAGGCCCAAATCCTTATTAGTGTATAGATGTGAATATACAAAGCAATATAAAATATGTCGCCACAAGGTGAGCTACCTAACTTTAGGCAATGGAAACACCCTCAAACCATTTTTTCACAATAACATTTTCCTTCCTCAGTGCTTCTCACATATCCTTTCATGATCTAGACCCTGATTTGGCTAGGGACTCTTTTAGAGCCTGGTATTATATGTGATAAACAGCTTGAGAGTCACAGTTGAAAATCAGAGGTGACTCTGAGTTTCCTGACAAAATCAGAAATATCTGCTCATCAGAACTCAGTTATTCACAACTACAGAGTAAATGCATAAAACCTTCACTGGGAAGAGTTTCAGAACAAACTCAATCAGGGCAGGACCTTGAATCTTTACCCTTTACAAGCCAAATGAGTAACCCAAGTTTGGCACACTAGTCAGCGTGAAGGAGCTAGCATAGACAGTTAAACCAGAATATAATTTTTCACTTGTTCTTCCAATAATTTTCATAAACCTTTGAATTTAACTCAGGCAAGATCTCTGATTTAAACAGCAAACATGAGAATCAATGCATTCAGTGGGCTTTACATGGTTAACAGACAAGATGGATGTTTGTTCCAGTACCATTTAAGGTGACATATCTTTCTACTCCAGAAACAAAGAATGGATAAAAAACCTTCAACCCCACAACCCAAGTTTTTATATCAGGTTCTGTAACATCAGTGCATTTTACACAGTAAAACAGAACTGTATGCACAGACTTTTCAGCTAAAAATTCCTCAAGCTTAAACTTTATGCAGGTCATCATGATAGATTCTATTAGCTTTCTCAAATGTGGGAAGAGAGTGGTAGGTGCATCTTAAAACAACATTAAGTAATGTCTTTTTATTTTAATTAAGAAAACTATACAGAAGCCCCGTGAAATAATGCAGGTAGGTGCCATTTCAAATTCAAAGAAACTAAATATCAGAAAAAAGTTTCTTGAAAGACTTATCTCATCTGCTATTAATAAAATGCCATCTGCCATTTTTTGCTGCATATATAAACAGTAACAGATAGATGCCAAGGTAATTTAGAATTTCTAACTGCAGCTAGGCCAGAGCTAATTTCATTCAAGGGATAAATGAGGAAGTCTCCCTTTGCCAACTGACAAATGTAATGATTTGTGATTAATGAAATCTTTTCTCCTCCACAGGCCTTTCCTTTAAACATGCTTCATTGTCATCAATGGAGTGAGGGAAACTGTGCTTTCAGAAATGAGCACAGAAGAGAAAACAATCCACCCTTGAATGACTTGGATCCAATTCTTACTGAAAAACAGAGTAAGTAGTGATTAGAGAACCAATATCTGCCTCTACAGAATTATAACACCATGTATTTTATCCAAATATAGCTAGTAAATCTAAATCTGATGGGAGAAAATGAAAAATTAATATAGAAAAAAAGTTTCTGAAACCTTTTCCCCATGGAAAATATTGTCCACAAATATTCATATTTGATGGTGAAATTCATGGGCAAATAAACCCCTATCCTTCAGTCTTGCTCATTACATTTTCCCAAATCAAAATATTAATGCAGCAATAAACAATTCTAAAGATGGAGTGTTTCTTTCCTTCAACTCTCTTTTTTTCCTGTGAAACTGGTATCATCTATACGATCCTTTGTCTTCAAAGCAGTTTAACTAGGCAATTTTTATGGGGTTTGGGGCCTTTTTTGTTTTCTGGGGCTTTTTTACAAATGTTTGTCCAATCTGAATTGAAAGCCTCCAAAGTGCAGTCTCTCATCTCCCAATCTACTTCTCTGTTTTTTCAGCTTTCTCTTTTTCTGAATTGTGAAAATTTTTTCCTGCTTTCACCCAAGATGATTTCCATTTTCCAGTTTTCACTCATTCTTTCTAAGTGGAGATGCATTTTTCCCCATCTCATGTATCAAGAACAGTGAATGACATATTTAAAGAACTTGCCTCCAGTTCACAGTGGATTTTCAAGACAGTTCAATGGTAGAGCTAATGTAATTTTTCTTAAGGTCAAGACAGTAGGTGCCTATTAGATGTTGTACTATCCTACCATCTTTACTTTCTTTGAGATGTTAACTCCAAGAATTCAGGCTCTAAGCTTGGCAGAACTATGTTCCACTTCAGTTTGAATGCAACGAACTTGACAGTAAATGTCATAACAGAGTATGAAGTAACAGGTTTGTCACTTTGAACATGTAAAAAAACTGGTCTTCTATTTTAAGTCATAAGCAAGCATAATGAGCAGGTAAAAGAGATATTAATAAAAGTCTCCTATCCTAACTAACTTTCAGAAGACAAGTGTATAAGTTTCTTGATTTTATAAAGAAGTTACACAAGCCAATAAAACCAAATCTTGCTAATTGAGTATATTCCCTCAAAACCAGACTTTCTTTCCTTCAGAATCCCTGCACATAAGGAGTGGGTTACTTGCTCACCTCATATTTATCACATTGAAAGATATTTCATCTTCCATACACCATAAGCTCTAACAGAATGGGAAAATGAATGTGGCCACATAAGTAGATTATGTTTAAAAAAAGGAAGAGGAATAGGTGTCAATGAACCAGGACCATAAACTGGTTACAAAGATTAGTATTTGTAAGAACTGGAATGGCTGGAGATTGATATGGTAAGTACAAGCACCTGATAATAGAAAGATTATATTCTAAATAAAATTTCACAGCATTTACCTAATTTGCACTGTGTCGCAAGACCAACAGCTGGAGATAAACGTAAGTCTGACATTTGAGAAGTGGTTATCAGACACTCTAAAACACTGGAAGGGGAAGAAAACCTGAGTCCTTTTGCAGTCTTGTACCTTTTAAAAATGTAGCATTGCACAGAATAGTTTAGGCCAAGTTAGTGGGTTAGTGGCCAAGACTTGAACTTGCAAAGATGGTTCAGATTTTACTGCCAAAACACCCAAGCTGTTGAATAAACAATGTGGATTCTAGCTAACACATGAACTCACACAGCAGAAATTAGTCGTAATAGATGGAACAGCACAAGGGAGACTAAGGTATTTTCTTCATAAGGGAGGTCAGACACATCAAAAGGCATATCAGTGATAAAGAAATCACTTCAAGCTTACTTATAAATGTTTATTCTTTGCAATTCCTACATGATTAAAAGCAGAGTTGTACAGCGCTCCAAATGTACAATTGTTATTGACCTAATTGTGATTTTTTTTTTCTGGAGCAACATAAATCTTAAAAGTGAAAAGATTATAAACACATCTACCCAATAAACATCAAGTTCATTTTCCATGTGTCTGTAATTATCTATTCCAAACCACACAGCCAGAACAGCAAGAGAAATCAGTTCTATGAGTACACATCCCCTGCCAGGATATCTTGGACTTTTCTGCCTTGAAACTTGTCACCATCATCTTTGGAAATAAGTAAATTACCATTGTTCCTGCACTATGGTTTTATCCTTCCAAAAGTTTAATTGTTAAGTTAGAACACTCGAAGTTTCAGTATGCACATTGCAAAAGATATACAGGAACTCTTTTCTCATTAATAGTTATACATTGCATGAGCACCTCATGATAACCACTTCTTTAATCTAAGAGGTCTGTAAACACTGTTTGCTTTATAATCTAGTTTTGATGGCTTCGTTGCATTAACTAGAAACTCAAAAGAGAGAAGAATTAAAACCAATAGACAGGCTGAAAATCAATTACATTAATTTTAATCTATAAGGTTATATCCAAAACTCCTAGCATTTGTATGAGAACTGATTTTTTTAAGGCCAAATTCAAGTGTAATTCACATATAAATACAAAAACAATGCAAAGACAACATATGTCTCAGAGAAGCAAGAAATCCTCAATTTCCATTTGACCAGTTTATGAGAGGTTGTACACATAGTGAATCATCTTGTGCATAAAACATCAGATGCATAAGACCAACTAAAACAAATGAAGAATTAACATGGACTGCAAAGCATGCAGCTCTGTAAACTTCTTTATGGAAAAAATGTGACAGTACCTTTGTAATTAATACTGCATCCTGACCCCAGTGATCTGGTTTTGTAAATATATAATCAATTGCCAGGAAACAGAAATAAATTAAGCAACTCACCAGATATGTCCATCTGCAAAGATTTGGTGTTATTATTTATTTCTTCTGAGTAATTATACAGTTAACTGGGATAGTGGCCCATATGAAAATACAACACAGTAAAAGCAATATAAAGAAACATGGAATATACTGTTAATTCATTAACAATCACTCAGATGAAAATGTTCCATCTGAATGGCAGATATTTCCTTCAAATTAAAGCACAGAACTTCAGTGCCACTAAATAATAGTAGTCTTGTTCCATATTCAAGATAACAACATTTCAATATCAAGGCATAGGAGCTACTCTGAAGAGCTTAATTGTTGGAATGGTTCCAACACAGCTGTTCATTCCAAGGAGTCTTGAAACTGTTAGCACTTATCTAAACAGGAAAACACCATGAAATAAAACTTTATTTACAAACTCACACTACTGCAAAACTGAACCCTCCTTAAACTTTCAGGTTTTGGCACTATCTGTCTTGAATATTTGGCAGAGCTTATTAATGTGCAGTTCTGTGATTGTTGTTTCTCCCCATTTCAGCAAAAAGAGCCCAGAACTTCAAAAGGAAATGATTGCAAACAGTCTGCAAACTTCTGCCTACAGGATACCTAAAGGGAATAAATCTCCTACCCAAGTCTTTGACATCCCATTTTAAAACACAATCATGAAAGTCCTGATGAGGGTTCAAGCAGGACCAAGGCCACAAAAAATAAAGGTGCAGACATTCATCTCGAAACACTCTTAAACGATTTGGGATGTGGCTATTTATTTAGTCCTATGCAGGTTTCTTGCCAACCTTAGCACAAGTCTGCCAGGAATCTGGTTGAAATTGGAGCAATTTGAAAGATGGGGTAGGCAATCCCCAAGTGGCTCAGGAAATTAGAACAGATTTGTCCTCTCATTTATGCTGGGGAAATGTAGGAAATGAGATCCACGAGGTAGCTTCAATAGCCACACAGTCTCCCTTCCCCCAGATTTTAATTTCTGAAGGCAGAGGACAAACATGTCATCCTTCTTTCTGTCTATGCTATTCTCATGTAAATGGCACTGAGTGCTTTCCTCTTAATTACCCACCTTCTTGCCAAAGCTGTCAAAAAAAAAGAAAAGCTAACTTTTTGGATTTATTTTATTAAACTTTTAATATTCAAATTTATGGGAGTCTTCAAGCCTAAATCCTCATTAGAGCTTATCAAATAATTAATGCTCCAGAAATTAACTAACTGAAACAACATGCACACCCCTCATCCAATTAAGCAGATGGATAATCCAGAGTGGAAAAAAAACTCCAACAAACCACAACCAAAACCCAGCTAGAACTCCTTTGCTGCATCCATGAAAGAAAGGCATAAGAATATAGCATAAAAAGCACCTTGTAGATTCAAATACAAAGCCTATGAAAGTGAGCTATCCACTGAAGTGCCTGGAATATGAGGGGAAATGGGTGATAGTCTCACTTTCAGTGAAACATCACACTCAGCTTTACAAAGCTGATATCCCTTGAGACAGCCATTAAAAATATTCTTCCTCTTTTTTTCCTCTACTGTTGTTTTAGAAATATGTGTCTCAACAGCTCAAAATAAAATATTTAGACACAACCAAAAACTTCAAATTCCATTTGAGAATCATAACTATGCTAAACTAATAAATCTGGCTCATGCTCCCCAGTGAATCAAAATCACAAATTTTTTAAGTGCAATTTACCTTCAAGACCATGAAAATCTGAAGTGAACAGATAATTGGTAAACCTTGAAAGCAGTAACTGAAGTAGGAATAACTGAACTTGTTGTGCCAATCTGCATTTCTGCTTCAAAGTGGTTTGAAGGATCAGTACTGGGAGATTCATCTTACACTGGAGTTCTCTAGCACTGCAAAGTCCCTCCTGTCCACCTGGAACATCCCATTTTGTGGAGGCCCAGGTCTGGGAATGGACAAATGGTAGAAAGCCAGAAAGACTTGGGGGATTTCTGTATGGGAAGGTGGTGTTGGAAGTTCACGCCGAGATGTTCAGGCATGGAAAGCTCAGGCTACTTAAGTCTTCATCAAGTAGACTTCCTGAAGTTAAGCTTGAGCATGATTATTATATGTGGCATTTCTCTACCATACAATTTAGACAATCATTTAAAAAAAATCCTTACAGTCCCACCCGTGGTCATCTTTGTACATATAAGTTGCTGATGGAGTGATCACTATCTAGTCTAAGCCCAGGAGAAAGAACAAACAGAATGTGGATTTCAGCTGTCTTCCACCTAGTCAGTGACAAGAATATACTTGCAGAAGAAAATCTTACTATTCTGGCAAGGAGAAACTTCTTTCTTACCATTAAACACTTTTGGCTGATTTTCCAAGGAAAAAAATCTTTTAAAAAAATGAACGAGAAGTGCGTATAAAATTAGATTACCTGGAGACAGCTTTAATTTGTATAAAACCCTAAGAAGTTTTTATGACTGTTTAATCTTTTAACAGCTGCTTCTTTAAGTACTCATTTGCACTAAATATATCACATGCCACCATACTTATGATGTTCCTGAAACAAAAGAATATCTTCCAAAATTACGATAGCCAGCAATATTAAAGCAGCACCTACTGGCACCATTATATTTAAGTATCTGAAATAGACATTACTGTCAGCAGAAATCTTTTAAACCTTTCTCCCTTCTTTTCCTTACAGGAGGTTATTAGAGTTACTTCAGTGTCCTATGTCCTGTGATAAAATGCTAGAAATGAACCATTAAAATAGGCAATAAATACCCATAGCCCATGAATCTAAGTTTCCTAGATCATTTATGTACTTCAAAAATTGTGTTCAAAGCACATTCTACCAACTACACCGAAATTCTCAGCAGACTGCTGACACTGTTGTTCCAACAATTTCCTGGAAAAAAAAAGGCAAGTGAGAGATTCACCCAGAACACCTCCTGATCTCCTTGTCCACTATGATTTGGGGTTTCTTCTGCATGGGCTCTTGTTCCTGATATATTAACTGATGAGGAACAAGTAGTCAGCTCTAAATTCACTCACTTGTATCCACAGTTTTTGGTTATGGGGTGGTACTTGAATGACAGCCTTATTTATGAACAGCAAAATCAAGGTAGGCTAACAATTGAGGAGAAAGACCCTAGGTCATTTGGGAAAGATGGCATTGCAGGTGCACTGCCAACCAAGTCAAACTGGAGTTTCTGTAGGGATGCTAATTTCCCTTTCCATCATTTTCAGTGTCCTCATGTTATTAAGTCCATCAACAGAGGATACACTTATAAAATTCTCTTGGTTTTCCAACTCAACTGCCATTTTCCTACATAGAAAAATTATTCCCTCTATTTAAATAATTAAGAGTTGCTGTTGTTCAGGATGCAAATAAAAGGCACCAGAGTTGAGATAGAAAGTATTTTTTGCATATTTACCTTTACACTCTGACACTTATGTTCTGCCATATGTCTAAAAAGTTGTGTATGTTACTCTGAACATGCATGGATCAGACATATCATAATGTCATGTAAAGATATGTGACCTCACTCCAGAAATGTAAGAGTATAGCGTGTGCTTTAAAAGGGCAGAGAAAAACTCCTGCCCATGGGTACCTCCACTTCCCTTTACTGCACTCCAGAGGCCACAAGCATGTAAGATACAGTGGTTGCTCTGTAAAGGTGGAAGCCTTAGTTTTATGGATTGAGTTTAGAAAAAATAGGATGCTATATTTCAGTGGCCAGGTAATGCAAAGAAGTGAAGCCTGAGTAGCTTGCGGAGCATCCCTGTGCTGTGAGAATGGGAAAGAAGCTGAATTAGGTCAATGAAGGATGAAGTGTTCCAAACTTCACAGCTGAATACATTACAAGATGGTCTACTGAGAGGCAAATGGACTGTTAGACCAAATCTGTTATGTTACAAAGAGATACTATATAATTTGTCTGTTTGGTTTTGGAAAAAGATTTCTATTTCCTGTCAGCACTACTATAAAATACATCTGTCTATCTCTGTTTGCATATGAAGCAGATAAAATTTTTGAAACATCTTCATATCTTGCAATGTTAAACTACAGGGGACTACACTGTGTATGTTGAATGTCTTGGAAATAGAAGAGCTTTGGAATGGTAAGGAAATCAAAACTGTTTTGAAGCCTAGATACATCCTTCTTAGACACCAGCTAAACACAAATCAGTGTATATAACATAAAAAGAATAGAATTGTCATATTGCCTCCATCTGTGGAATCTAAAATTAAGCAGGTGTTTTTCTAAGCTGCTCAAAATCCTCCTGTAACTTTCATAACCTGCAGTTCTAAGTGTGAGATACATTAAGCTTCACTTTCCCGTTCAGTTCTCAGGCTCAACAATACTCAGCAGGCAAGTAGTATATTTAGCAAGAGATCTTATCCATCACTGCTGAAAAAGTTCTGAGTATTGACTGATGAATGGAAGATAAATCACAAGTGGGTTGCCCATTCAGGCAGGACTGAGTGACACTGACAGAACTCTGCATGAAAGCTCATTTTGTGCCTGCCTGTACAATATGTCGTTTGTAGAGAGCATTGTTCTCCAATGATATCAGTCCCTTCTTGGTATGAAAGCCCTCTCCCTTTATTCCCTTCAACAAAGATGTTCAGTTTGTAAAACAGAAAATCCTTAAAGTGAGGAAACGTTATTATGATCTAAATTCAAGTTCAGATGTAGACAGGCTTTCTTGTTTGCTATAAACTAAACCAAGTGCAGCTATTTCTCATTTCTGAAGGGAGGAACTAAAAAGGGCAATGGGAAAAGAGCTGGGGGAAGAAGCATTCAGGAGGTGGGTTAAGAGCATTTAATGGAGTAGTATCTTGCCATCTACATAATATTAACTATTCCAGCAATATATTCCTTGAACTAGTCAAACCCACAGTGGTGCTTACTGATAATGATGTTTCCAAATATCACTAGTGATGATGAGCACAAAAGGGAACGTTAATTTTCTCCCCTAACATTACCTCTCCTATGAGTCAGTCTAACAAGACAAGCAGTTTTGGTAGCCAGGGCAAGTCCATTTTGGTAATGAACCCTGAAGAATCAAAACTTCCATTCCTAAACAACTTTTAGCCAGAGAACTACTTTAAAAATCATATAGTCTGCCCCTGCTCAAGTTTTACCAGCAGGTATTTAGGGGCAGCAACTAATAAGGTGGGCCTTTAGCTCACCAAGACTAGCTAAACAGCTCTACAAGTCTACATTCAGCTGCAGCTTGTTATCACAGATACTGGATAATAGGTGGCAATTCCTTGTGTCTACACAGGTCTCCTCAAGGGTTGACACTGAGAGACAAGTTGGCAAAGAGTGTATCAGAAGTGTAGGCTTGTGATGCCTTTTAGCTGGGAATGCATTTTGCCAAAGGAGAGGAGAACTTTCTTTGAAACAAGTAATACTACTCATTGGATATACCAGGACTGCCAGTTAAGCAAAGACCTCTCAGAAATAGTTTTACCTGCTGTATTCAGTCTCCTGTCAAAATAATTTTTACACTCAACAGACTTAAAACCCAACATGCCTTGGCTGCTGAAGCTCTTTCCTTGGAAGAGTTCCAGGAATTGCAGACAGTTCTCCAGTATACATCCAAGCTAATATAGTTGGCATCAAGTATGCTATGAAATCAGAATCTGCAAAGAGACTGCAAGCTTAAGAACAGGGCCAAATTCAGAAACATAGAAGTTCTTCAAGAGTTTATGCATTTCAATATTTTCCAATTTGAAGAGAAAGAGCAGAGTTACCCTGCTGTTCAATTTCACAGGGCTACTTTCCACAGTGGGCCATCAATCATGACATCCAAAACCAAAGCATACCTTCACCAGTTCCTGTACTTGCAATCTTTCACAGTAACTTGATAAGAACCAAGACAAA
Source organism: Acanthisitta chloris (assembly GCF_000695815.1). NCBI lineage: Eukaryota > Metazoa > Chordata > Aves > Passeriformes > Acanthisittidae > Acanthisitta > Acanthisitta chloris. The sequence goes on along the minus strand of NW_008690656.1, from coordinate 34,676 downwards.
GAGACAGATGCTAGAGATCTCTCATTTGGAAGACAGTTTCTTTTCTATCACTTCAAATTCTCAAAGTATATAACTTGTTTATGGATCTGTAAGTCATAGGTACCAGTTAGGGACTTAACAGTATACAGTAAGATACTAATACTGGTCCATATAAATTCTCACTGTCATATTCTGTCACCAAAACTGCAGTATTACTGAAGATTAACTTTGCAGGTAACTTCACTGATGTCCTATTAGGTCATTTGGTGTAAACCAGCTCCATTACAAAGTTTATGAACACCTCACAGAACCCTACTGAGTATGCCTTTTATGTGCTAGTATTGTTACTGCTTCACTAACAAGATTAGCATGCTCATAAACAGGCATGATTGAAGTACATCATTATATATTTGTTTCCACTTATGAGAACAAAACTATTAGCTATGCTTCTAAGAACTATGACCTGTTGGTATACGTCCCATGATTATGTAAAAGCCCTAGTATAGACAGGAATATCCAAATACAGTTAACACACTAAAGAGTATACCTATAAAAGGACTGCAACAGAGAGGATGTAAACAGGACACCCTCACTTTAACAGAGCTTCAGACTTCTCAGAAAAGATCTAATCTCAGACTTCAGTGTACACCAGGTAAGTTAAATCCAAACTGTCACTCAGAAGACGACAACTGACCAACAGCTAATCACCAGGTTTGTGATTCACTCTCTCTTTGGTCAGATTACACAGGTCATCCCTCCTGGGATAGGAAATGGTTGCTATACTAGCTAACTACAGTTTTTATCCAGAGCCTAATACCTTCAGTGAAAAATAAAATCAACCCCACAAAACCCAGAAGCATTGGCCAGAATGTAATATTTGAGCACATTTTTTACTTTGATGTGCTCATGTGTGGAAGATTCTGAGAGATAATTCTTTTACCTTTAGCTTGTTCCTAGGGATACATGAGACTTCATTGAATTAATTTAAGGAGCAGCTGAATAATACATTTATCTATGACAGAAATATCTCTATGTTAGAAGGAAGATTAAGTAACTACCTCCACTGTAGAATTAAATACCGATTGTTATTGCCAGGCAGCTCTACATTGATTCTAGGTCATTCAAATTTATGTTGTCCTGGACAACTCTACATGCTTCAACAAAAAATGAAAATTCATGTATTCAGCTAGTGGCCAACTATTGCAAACCTGCACATTAGGGTATATGGGAGGAAAGGCAATTAATTAGCTTTTGCATCGAGAAAATAATAAAAAAGGGAAAGGTCAGGGATGTTGTCTGTCTAGACTTCAGTAAAGTATTTGACGCCATTTGCCAGCAGACTCCTGGAGAAACTGGCTGCTCATGGCTTGGATGGGTGTACACTTCACTGGGTGAAAAAACTGGCTGGAAGGCTGGGCCAAGAGTGGTGGTGAATGGAACTAAACCCATTCATCAGCCTGTCACTAGTGGGACTCCCCAGGGCTCAGAGTATTGGGGCCAGCCCTGTTTAAAATATTTATCAACGATTTTGATGAAGGAGGATGCATCCTCACTAAGTTCACCGATGACACCAAGCTGAGTGGAAGTGTTGATCTGCTTGAGGGTAGGAAGGCTTTGCAGAGCAATCTGGACTGGATTGATGGGCTGAGGACTGCTACATGAGAATCAACAAGGTGAAGTGGTGGGTCCTGCACTTGGGTAGCAACAACCCCATGCAGTGCTATTGGCTGGGGGAAGAGTGGCTTGAGAGCTGCTCAGCAGAAAGGGTGCTGGTCGACAGTTGGCTGGACATGAGCCAGCAGGGTGCCCAGGTGGCCAAGAAGGCTAATGACATCTTGGTGTGTATCAAGAATAGTGCAGCCAGCAGGACTAAGGAAGTGATTATCTCTCCGTACTTGGCACTGGTGAGGAGCATATCTAGAAAAGTGCAATTAGGCTGATGAAGGTCTAGAGAGTAGGTCATATGAAGAGTGTCTGAGGGATCTGGAACTGTTTAGTTTGGAGAAGAGGAGGCACAGGGCAGACCTCATTGCTCTCTACAACCACCTGAAAGGAGGTTGTAGTGAGATGGGAGTTGGTCTCTTCTGCAGTGTCTCAAGTGAAAGGATGAGAAAATGGCCTCAAGTTGCACCAGGAGAGTTTCAAATTAGATATTGGTAAAAAAAATTCACTGAAAGAGTGGTCAGGCATTAGAGTAAGTTACCCAGAGAGATGGTGGAGTCACTGTCTTGGTAGGGTTTAAGAGGCATCTGGATGTAGCATTTGGGGATATGGTTTAGGGGTGATTATGGTAGCACTAAATTGATGTATGGACTAGACGATCTTGAAGATCTCTTCCAACCTGAATGATTCTGTGATTCCGTAATAGTTTCCCATGACATGCTCAATAAACATGCAACTGTCATGTATAGCTAATTTCAATGCCTATCTGGACATTTTAGCTTTCACTTGGTTGTGCAATAAGACAAAGTGAAAGTGATTAGATTTTTTTAAGAAAAAGGTATTCCAATAATCTGTAATAGTTTCTATTTTGTATTGTTACATAATTTTAAGAATAAATGTTTAAATAACAAAAATATACAAAAATATTTGCTTTCATTGGAATCGACTTTTCATTAGCCTCCCAAATTCAGTTTCATAGGTTATGCAGAAACACAGCATTGCCCATAATATATATTCTAGCAGGATGGAAAGGAAAGTTTTTTTAAAAAATGCATAATCTGTCCCAGGGATAGCTCAATGCAAAGTTAACTCAGAACATCAATACAAGTGTAAAACTCCACATCAGTATGCTGCACCAGCCCACAATGAATACACATGCATTCCCTGGACTCAAGATATCAGCAAGTATAAATTAATCTACTGTCGTACCAAAATAAGCTGCACTCGTATTACTTCTCCATGCAATTAGCACTAGGGAAAATGTTGCATTAGCTCAAGCAAACTTGACTTTTTTTTCCATGTAAAATGCCAAGGAAGACTTCATGGGCTTCTTAGGATCACAGCAAAAAATACAGGAACATCATTATGCTTCTTAGGCAGGGACACAAATAAAATAGAATATGACTGGAAAGATAGATATTGAGCTAGGCATTAAAAGATAAGAGTTTATACCCCAAACCCAGCCACAGACTAATTCAAATGACCTTGAAAAGTGATTTTTCTTCTCTGTGCCTCTGTTTCCTCATCTACATAAGCAAACAATGATGCTGACTCCACTTCACAATGTACTTCAAGATCAGGGCATTATTGGAAACCAATTTCGTGTCTGTACCCAGGTGACATAATTCAGTTGGAATGAAATTTCCTCACAGAAGCAACTAAATTTACAGATAGAATACTTTTTAATTAGATGACCAAACCAATTCCTCTTCTCCTAAAGTATGAGGTGAATAAAGCTAAAAATAGAAGCTGGTGAGGATGAACTCTAGTCATACTCTTTAAAAAGGGAGATTTTTAGAAATGTTCTGGAAAGGTTCAGCTGCTCTATTCACAGTCTCTTTGAATGTATCACACTAACTAGATCATCAACATTTTCCTTTGGCTTTTTAAACATAAGACAGGAAGAAGTAACCTTATTTATGTAATTACAATTATACACAGTTATGAGATTTCATCTTACAGACATAACAGCTTCCTCAAACACAAAGGGAATGAGCAGGTCTGCTAACCAAAGCCTTAAGAGAAAAGCATTCCACCAAATAACAGTTAATATGATGATATATGCACTGTGCATTTTAGAAACCTATCAAAATGCTATATAAATACAAACTTTCTATTTATTCTGCACACTAATAGTTCAGACATCCATTATTATGTTGAAATCTTCTAACAGAGCATAATTTGCCATTTTATTAAAGAAAATGCTCTGCAGTCTACATTTTTCTTCCTCTAATCAATGTCAAAATTTGTAAAGAGGCACCGATGTGCCTGAATTTATCCAGGGTGCTTGCTGAAGAAGGGAGTACAGCTTCACAAATTCATAATGACTACATAGACTGAAAGTTTCCATATGGCTTTGCAGCAAAACAACAACAGAATTCCTAAAGCTCGTCTTGCTGACTTTGGTCTGTAAAGGGTCTATAAATTCCAGTACTCCTTCTCGGATGCCATAGTCTCAAAGTTTCTGAAATACAAGCCTGCAAGCAACTGACTAAGAACAATTTTCTTAAACAAACAAATGCACCCATCTAGATGTCAATCAGTATTCTTTCATAGCAACAAAATATTTTATTCAGTGGGTTACTGCACACTAGAGACTGTTTTCGGCAAGTTTCAGTTGTAAATTTTCACGCTGTTAATTCTCAGTTATTGATTCTGTTTTATGCTACCCAAAGGTGTAACAGGTATACAAAGATGTCATCTCCCTGCTTGGAGACTGTCACAATTGTCACAGAAGGAGAGAAAAAGAGAAAAATGAGTGAATGGTTCAAACACAAATTTCATAGGTGGTCAGAAATACTAGTTTGGAAATGATTTCTGAAGGACTTCTGGTCCAACCTCCCACTCGAAGTAGAAACAACTTCAAAGTCAGGTTAGGAAGCTCAGTGTCCAGTGTAACTGTGCTATTGACTTCTGTAAGGATGGAGATTCTTCAGCCTCTTTGAGCTTATTTCAGGGCTCACCTTGCTCATACAAAGAATAATTTTCTCCTTTTTTTTTCAGCTGGAGTTTCCCTTATGTCAGCCTGTAGCTGTTGTCCCTTGTATCCTTGCCTTGCACCTCTGTCATGTGTATATCTCCTCCTTTTCTACTATCCCTTTTTAAACGGTCAATGAAATTGATTGAACCTGAATTAGTGTAAGCAACACAGTAGAAGGGAATGTCTAGAAAAAGTAGACATAATGCAGATGAGCTGATCTTAGTGCAAAGATACTTGTACCTAAGGCAATTCTCACTGGCAAGAGCCCTTTGCTGTTAAGAAGTGAGGGACACTGAGGTTAAGTAGGAATTAAGTCCTATTTCTAGATAGTCTTCTTTAAATACGTAGTCAGCCCTGAAACATTTTCCTTCAATTTGAGAAAATTATTTAAAGTACTCTAGATAAATTATAGAAAACATTTCTGTGGTTCTAATTATTTATAGGGTTTTTTTAATTTTTGCAATAGAAATTATTTTACATAAACAAATCAATGCACTTAAAGTGAACAGGGAGGCCCACATATGGAACCTGCATGCAGGAAGGTTTGAAGAGGGCTTCAATTGACTCAAACTATTTTTCCAAGAGTAAAGGCAGTTGTGTTTTCAGAAAACTTAGAACAATATCATTAACACAGCAGTATTAAAAGACAGATTGTTGCCTATCTCCAGAAGAAGATGGAGTAATGGTTTAAACAGGAGCACACGAATGAAACAAAATATTTTTCCATTTAAAATCACTTCGGATTAGAGCATCTGGCACTACATACATTAGAAAGGACCTAAAATATTACAGCTCTATTTTCTATTTTAATGGATAATTGGTAACACTAGATTACAGGATTTGCAGGTTCCAAGTGCTGTATTTTCATAGGGAAGAGCCTCCTTTCTTTCAGGCTTAATAAGCTTGGCCTATATCAGCTTTTCTCACATCAGTCCAAGTGTCACATTTGGGTTGGGGGAAGCTTGTTAGCAGTAATTACCAGCAGTAGGTTCCATTATTTGCCAAAGTAATTTTCCCTGCTAAGTACCACCAAAACTGCCTCAAGCCTTTAATTTTTTTTTTGCCTTCCTCCGCTTCCTTTTAAGCGGGTGCATTTTCCCATGATACTGCCCCGCACGGTGCGGGACAGGGCAGAGGAGAGGTGCTGGGTATCAATGTGATCTTGAGAGATGGGGTCAGGGCTAGCGAAAGCCTTTCACAAACAGAGCCTGAACCCTATTAGAGATGCAAATCCACTCTCTAAGTGAGGATTGTTTCGCTGGTATAATGGAGCCCGTGGAATTCCTGGGCAGCCCTCTTTTCAGTGCCCTTCTTTTGTCTGCGCCTTAGCAAATTTCTGCAGCCTGTTTAAACCCCAGCCATTGTCCCCATGGTTTCATTGATTTCTCTCCCTGCCACCAGCTCACAATGGCCCGATATGAACATCTTTGTTACCGCTTTTGTACTGTATATCAGAGTAATGTTTCAGCAGATTGAAGCCTAGCAGGAAGAATTAAACCTGTACTACACAGAGCATGATGAATTGCCGGATTTACATATCATTTTAGAGGGTATTTCTGGTGGTTCTTTCTGAATGGTGTTGTGTCTCGAAGGATGTAGTTGAGGGATGAAGTGACAGAAAAGGAAGTGATTTAGATATTCACTGACAGCTTAATACAAGATGCAGACAAGTTGTGCTGATTCTCCCATTACATCCTTCCCTGTTATTAAATAGGTAGGTGGAGGTGGGTGCACCCATATCCCATGGACCTGCCATGTTAAGCTGTGCACTGTGGCCTGGAGAAAGAAGGGTACAGGAGATTTAGCTTATTCAATAGGAGCTTGCTCTGGGACAACCTAAAGGTGCCAGGGCACACTACCCTGATGTTTTGATCTTACTGTTCTTGGCCAGAAGATAAACTGCTGACTGAGTCAGGTCTTGACATTACACAGGCAACATATTTCCAGGTCCTGACATGCTGTGCAGCACACTTCTAAGAAAATAGCTGTGCTCGATGTGAAACTGCAGGATTTGAATCAGCCTAATACCTCTCAACATCTTCTGCAGCTTTTAAAGACTTGTTATAGGCTTGGGTGTTGTTCTTTTGCAAAATTTACTTTGGATCCCAAAGCCAAAAAAGTGGGTACCTATTCTGCACCTTCTATCAATTGCATTTTTAAATAATGTCTTTCAGATATGTTTTTAAATATTTTTTTTAGTTTGTCTGCATAAATCACTATAATTCTAAAACTGCATTGTTTATAATGGACTTAAGACTACTTCTTAGTAGAAGTAAACTCTGCTGTTTAAACTCATAAGGCTTGACAGTATTTACATAGTTTACAAATGTGAACCACAATCCACATATGGATCATATTTTGCGTAATTGGCACTAAAACGATGTAATAAGAAGAGATAAGTAAATAAGCCAGTAAAATGGTGGAGTAACAGTATAAATAATAAGCAGTAATTTCAAAGTTTTCAAATCAGAAGAAAATTTATATTGACATTAAGTCAAAACAAAAAACATACAGAAGATGCAAGTTCTTTTCCATACAGGGTAGGGCTAAATCTTATCCTCAAAAATCAGGCATACAAGCTTTCCCCTCCCATCTTGCAAAGTACCCTAAAATGCAACATGATGCTTAGATTTGAGGGGGGGGAAAAAATCAATAGCAAAGGCCAAAAAAAGATTTTACAGTGGCTTTAATACTACTTCTTAATAATGGATATTTCTTTGTGTCAGAAATTATTATTTCCAAATAGCAGAACTTTTTATCATTTCTGCCCACAACACTTGGTCATAACCAGAGAGATTAAACAGAACAATCACCTGAAACAGAACAATCATATGTGGGAATGAATCCAGAGGGAGCCACTAAGTTGATCACAGGGCTGAAACACCTCTCCTATGAATACTGCCTGAAACAGTTGGGATAGTTCAACCTGGAGAAGAGGGAGACTAAAAGAGAGCTGGAGAGAGACTTTTTATAAGGGCATATAGTGACAGGACAAGGGAAACAGCCTTAAGCTGAAGGAAGGCAGGTTTAGATTAGATATTAGGAAAAAATTCTTTACTGTGAGGGTGGTGAGGCACTGGAACAGGTTGCCCTGAGAGGCTGTGGACTCCCCATACCTAGAAGTGTTCAAGACCAGGCTGGATGGGGCTCTGAGTAACACGGTCTATTGGAAGGATCTCTGCCCATGGCATGGGGCTTAAAGCTACATGATCTGTAAGGTCTCTTCCAACCCAAACCACACTATGAGTTATCTAGAAAGCAAAGATATGTGCTTGAAATGTTATTGTAGAAGCACAGTACTTTTTGTAGAGTACTTTCTGTAGACAGCAAGGAGGTCAGGTTTGAAAGAATCAAGTGATAGGCACAATGGACTGTTTTTCTGGATACATTCAAATACATGGTGCAATGTTGTTATTTGTCTCTAAAAAAGTCAGAAATCCAAGCAAGACAGCAGGAGTTTTACTTCAGTCTTTTCCTTAACAAGTAGTAGCCTTAGACTAGATGGACCATTTCCACCACAAATGACTACCAGCAGAAAATCCAGGACTCTTTGGCTTAAAAGGTTAGATACTCATACTGCTCTGATACCTTTTTGATAGATCTTTCACCATGAAATATGTATTCCCAGCTAGATATGTACTGAGATCTAGAGAGATCTCTAGATCTACTGAGATCTACTGAGATCATTGATTAGTTTCTAGTCATTCTTACAACTTTGGAAACACATGTGTACAGCTCTTCTTTTCACTTGGAATGGGAAGAGTATTACTAAGAGAATTTATTCACAGCAGGTAGGTATCAAAGTTGGCTACTGAAGTAAAAACAAGACTGGCAAGGCAAGGTGGCTTGACACCCAGTGTATTAGTCATCAGCCATAAGAATTATTTGACCCTTTTCCGTTGTTCATCTGTTAGTTATTTCAGTTTCTTTACAGGTGTTACAAGCAGTATTCTGTGCAAATCCCAAAACTACACTGAAAAATAAATTGAAATTATGCAAACAGATTTCTGTGCCACATTTTTTTCCCTGTATCATATAGAATGGGTAAATTTTAAAGCAGCAAGTCCTACCAAAGTCTGTTTAAAATTGTTGTGCATGTAACTTTGGCAAACTGATGAACTGAGAAGCTGGATATGTCTTTACACAGAACAGGACTGGTTCAGGCAGTTGTTATTCATTAATGCTGCATTTTCTTTTGCATTAACAGTGCAAAACCAACATGGGTTGTTTGAGAACAGGCATCATGATTGAAGTAAAACAAAAAACATCCACCCACCCAACCTGCCCCCTACAACTACAAGTTTTAGAAGTCAAGTTTGGTTCATTTCCCACCTTACTGGAAGAACTGCCTAGCAAACAAGCTTGCAAATAAACTCTGTTACACTTGTCAGAGACTTGTCCTCGATGTACTCTTTGTGAAAAACTGTCTCAGAAAATTTTCAGAGTACTTTTACATTAATGTATTTGGGTAAATAGGTAGTCTATTCAAACAGATTTCCAGAGCTTTGCTGAAGTGACAGTATCACACGTACACACAAAATGACAAATTATTCTTCAGGGGGCAAAGGGGGATGACACACACCATCTTTTTCCACAAATCATGGGGATCAGCAGAATATAGCTGTAACACTAGCAAACAGATCCCCTTAAGTATATCAACACTTTGGACAAAGACATGCTTTGTCTCACAGGCTTAAACTGCCATCTCCAAAACCTCTCCTAGTTTATTATATAGCCTACTCTTACAGACTATCAACTGCTACCTTAAACAACTTTTATTTTCCATTACCGTTGCCCACCTGGGAAACATATCTATGCTTTCACTCATGCCTTGGATGACTAGAACACTTTTCTGAACTTTCAGCCTCCATTTGCTCATAGGCATGCAATAAACTAAGTATCACAGAACACTACATAACTAGAGCACAATTAAAAAGAAATATTTTTTAAAAAAAATGGAAAGGTGAAACAAAACAAAGTGCAGATCACATTTTTTGTCACTTAGAAACATTAGGCACCTCTAAAAACACATGTGTAAACAAAGCTTCTGCTGAGATTCTGTCATGACTCAAGGATCTGCCTTCCTTATTCTTGAATCCTAGGTGGATCAAGCTTGGTGTGATGCACAGCAGTCCAGGCAAATCTGGGGGATGGACAGTTCAGCAGATGTGAACCTTTATACTGCTTGCACTGTGAGCATTTTCATTATTTAGTTATTAAGCAATTCCCACCTTCTCTTCCTTAGATAAACTCAAGTTTTGAGTACTTTCTTACCACCCATCACTGGCTCCTGATGGATCCTGTTTTCCCTCATGAAAAAAAGTAATTCTTGTATCTTGATTTATATTCCTGGTTCCTCATTATTTGAAAGACATCTCCATCCTTCATGCTATTCAAGGTGAAAATACAGCATTAAGAGCACTTCCAGAGCTGGCATCACAAGTTAAAGCACCTTAGTGGTCTAACCTATGGTTAATCTCTTATGGCAGGGGCAATCACAAGGCTTGCCATTGAACAGAATCTGCTCACTTGTATTTTCTTTATTGCTAGTAATTTAGCTCACTACAGTGCTATCCTGGACAACATGACTAACATTTGGGTAATGTAGTGGTATTTTCCTTCTTCTTTATTTTGTCTCAAGAACCAACATTATATCTCACATTATTCTTTCAAAATTTTTCATTTAAGACACATAATATTCCAAGAGACTAACTGGTTTCTTTAATACCTATATAATGAAGGCAGATTAGGAGTATGAACATCAGTTGCAATTCCACCTGCAAGCAGGATAGGAAGTATGAATATCAAAAGCAAAGTATCATCTCTCTCCCACAGAGCTGGGTTTTTAAAATATTAATCTGTGAGCTATTCCACCATTCGCACATAACTCTCCCCAAATGAAAACCAAGGAAAGGTGATAAAGAAATTCTCAGTAAATATTACTTTGAGCTTTTTCCTAGCTGAAGTATGACTTGTCAGATCATGTCTTCTGATGCTAGAGACATGTGAGATCTGAAAGTGTTGTTATGGTCACCCTCAATGGACATTTATGTCATCCCAGGCAGATGCAAACAGGGGCCATGTGAAACTGCAAGTATTGCTAACCATAACCTTTGTACACTCCATTATTCATGAGTGCTCATCACAATAAAATTGAGCACAATCAGATAGCACTTGGGTAATTGACAATACAGGCTTGAGTACAATTTAATTCTCAATAACACTTCTTGGGTGTAATCTTCCTTAATAGGACTTTACTGTGCTGGAACAGCACTGGGATTGAAAGGAACACAGCCACAGCTGGTAAGTTAACCAGCCATGCTAGGCTAAGGAAGATGGGTCAGGGACTGTCAGTCTGGGTGCAGCACCATGCTAGAAATAGCTGGGTTTCTCTTAGGACCTACAACAATGACTCAATGCACCATGTGGCCATAATTGCATATGGAGAACAAGCTCAATTGCCAAGTCTGGAGCCAACTGCCAGCATGGACTCTCTTGTTCCAAAGGTAGACATCCAACTCAAAATGCCCTAACTCTGTAATTTTTCCCCCTTATCTGTCCTGCCCAATCTTTTACCTTATGCTTTCACACACAACTTATCACCTAAACAAGTTTAAAAGGTTTAGGCTGCTTGTATTGAGCATTTCATTTAAAATTAACAGCAATACTGAGAGAACAATAGCTTTTTGTAGGAAGTGTGTGATGTTCCTCCATTTTGAATTGACTTAAATTTATTTATGCTTTGGGAGGGGTTTTTTTGAGAGTGGAGATGAAGTGAGGTCAAGTCAAGAGACTTAGGCACAACCTAAAGTGTACATGTTGAACACAAACCTTTCAGTAAAGGTCACACACACACAAAATCAAAAATCAAACTCAAACCCCAAATAATTACTTTGTACTTTCAATTTACAAGCCTTTTTCTCAAAGCACTCTTTAAAAGTTCAGTTTTGAATTTCAGCAAATACTGGAAGCTTAAGTGAGGGACTCTGAACAACATGTAAACTAATTATTGATTTTTCCCCTTAAGACAGCAAGCTCATTCAAAGGAAATGAGATAATCCTCTTAATGTTTTGCTCTAAGAACCTCTAGGAACATAGATAAAAACTTTATAAATAGGTATCCATTGAGAATTTCTTTGCATTTCAGTGTAACAGGGCTTGATGGAGGGTCTGAACTGAGCTCTTCTAAAGCCAAACATATTGTTTGCCAAAGAACTGCTGTCCACACAGTTTTAAAATGTTGCTATATGATCAAGATCTCACATGTTTTATGATAAACTGTTCTGTCTAACATTTAAAGCCTGTTAGTCTGTTTACTTCAGTCAAGTTCATTCTAACGACTTGAAAGTGCACTTTTGCCACAGTGACACCTCATTGCTCTAGAGGTAGTTTGCTTGTAGCAGATGTTTAGCTCTGCTTACTAATCTATGCATAAATGTATTTCAAGGACTGCAAGACATTCTTTCTTTTTGGTTTTTTTTTCTTCTTCAAAAAGCCATCTGTATTTTTCCTACCTCCTCAATCACCTTCCCTGTGTTTTCTATAATGGATATAATTATTGAAGTACTAAACCCAACGTTTACTGTCGCTCACAATCAGGCACACTTATATATCCTGTTCTTCAGGTCCTGATCATGAACAAAATCAATAGTTTATTACAGGAACAATTTTTCATCTGTGTCACTTTCAAATTGAACCTCATAGTACTCTAATGTACAGAGATATTTCCTGCCACCTTCATTTATTAGTGAAGAGGCCTTAAATTAGAGAGAAAAGGTTTCATGAAAGTAGTTTCCACTTGCAAATATCAGCTTACTTGCTATTTTCAACTAAGTATCTTACAGTATTTTTTAAAGCAATGAGAACTGGAGCCTAGCAGTTCCCCTTCATTATAGTGACACCACTTCATTGTGATGCCACAAATCCAGATATACTGTAAAGCACTGAATACCCACTGACCAGTGTCATGGTGTCAATAGAAGAGCTAGGGAGGGGAGAAAAACAATAACATAATTCAAAAAAAACCCCAAAACCCTTAGACTAAACTGCAAAAATAAAACCAACAGTTTATAGATGTTTTAGCTTGGTTTGTTTTACACTAAATAAATCAAATTGCAGTTGACCATAAGACCTCATAGTTTTGCTGCAGATGCAGCAGACGGTAATTTGACATGAGATAATCAGAGGTACTATTTCTGACTAGTGAGAGTATGTCTAGCAGTCAAATAAAAAGTAGCAAATATGGTGAATTTTGATATTTCTGACAGCATCTAAGGAATCTGTAGTAAATCCTGAGTAATATGACTGCTAAATAAACACGATTATTGTATCCTCCTTTATTTCTCTTGGCTTTTCAAGGAGACACCATGAGGCATAAAATTTTTTCACATTACCCAAATACTACAAGAGCACAAGGACTTATATTCCCCATGGAACCCAAATACTACAAGAGCACAAGGACTCATATTCCCCGTGGGCCTCTTGCTCAAGTTACCATTCTGGTCCATGATTTCACAGGCAGACCAAGTCACAAGCAGAGGAAATAGCAAATTAAGACAGCTATACTGACTGAAATGCCTATGTAAAAAGGAAGAGGAAACAATTGCAATGCCTTATGCAGCCTGTTATTTTCACTTCTGCTGCTGCAGCTGAAAGACAAAGGACCATGGTATCATTAGGCAGGCATTTGCAAAAGCAGGAGCAGAAATGCTCACTTGCCCATTACCATGCCAACATTCATGCTCCACAGAAGTGTCCTCCACCTGCTTCCTCAGCAGCAGTTTCCCCTGCAGCCTGGGCAGGAGCAAGCTCTTCTTGTCCTAGTTCTAGCCTCCATGTTGGGGTTATAAAAGTGGAGGAAGACAAGACAAGAGACCCTCTCATGTGTCTTTTGGTGCCCATCATAGTAAGAGTGGAGAAGGGCAGGAAAGTCACAGGAGACACGAGGGCAGCGGGACCAGAAAAGAGAGAAGAAATCCTGTAACAGTTTGCTTTCCTCAAAAATTGTTCTAAACCTCCCTTGGGTACTTCTCATCTAACCTGAACTTCTGCTAACCTTTTCTATTCCTTCTGTTCCCTTCAGCAGAACAGGAACTGTTCAGCTGTTTTGCTTACAGTGCCTGGATACCTAGAAAGTGCATGATGGACTACACATCGTGGCAACTACAGCATCATACCTTCAAAATTACATTTGTTTTACAAGATTGATTTGAGAGTTTATGAGTGCTAACAAATGTATTTTTCTTCATTTTTTTTAACCTGAGAATAATCTACAGTCACAACATCATATAACTCTGTGTCTGTGTATCTACTTTGTACAGAGAAAGTATCAGATGAATACAGACATATATCCTATTCCTTTCCCTCAACTTGGAGGCTGCTCCACATACATTAATGTGTCTCCATCTTCCAGGTTACTATACTGAAGCCAGGAAGGACTACCAAGGAAAACTCAACCATGCCATACTTTAAGAATGAAGACGCTGATGCTAGAATGGAAATATTGTCTTTGTTCTGCACTAGAATTGGAATTAAGCAAATAACAGATTATGTGAAATAACATAAAACATCACAAAGCATGAAATTCTAGTCATGTCTAAGAACTAGACATGACCCACAACCTGAGAGTTAATCCAGAACCAAGAGCTTCCTGGATTGGTTTGCACGAGAGCACTGCATTAGTAAACTGGCATAAATGCATAGAATAGATGGAACTGAACAGACAACTAAAAAAGCAATTACAGCTAAACTATTCCTACACATTGTACCAGAGTGTGACATTCAGTAGGAGAAAAATTAAATTTTTTCTAGTGCTCATTGCAGTAAAACTAGTTCCCCTAACCACTAGCAGGCCTAGTAAGGACATGGACATGACCAAGAACTGATGAAAGAACATAAGCAAACAGCTGGATCATTCTGACAAATGTGTTTACCTCCAGATAATTGCAGCTTCAAGGAATACGTACTAGACCTGATAGAGAGATGACAGTGCCATTGCATTGGTGACGGTCCAGTTTCTGAAGACTTTATTTACTGTGGTGGAGGTAGAATGGCCCCTTTTCTAATGAAAAGCTGAGGTTTCTATTTTACAAGTAGGTGTTGAAATGCAAGTGAAGTGTACTGGTTTGAGCTCTTGCCTGCAATTTGCTCTCACTCGGCTTGATTCCAAGCAACGTCTTTCATCCCTGATCACATTGATTCACTCAGGGCAATGGCTTCATCCCAGAGTAATGCCCTAACCAGTAAGTTACAGAGCATGAAATAGTGAATGTATCTGTCTCTCAGATGCTTTGGTTTCATAAAGAAACTTATAATGAAAGACCATTCAGTTGAAAATACCATAAAACACCATAACCAGTTCTAACAACAAAAATGAAGATATTTCCCCTTGAACTTGGCAGAGAAACATACCCAGGATAATTATGTCAAGAACAAAAACCAACTACCTGCAGCACCACTACTTTACTACCCATGTAAGTAAAAACAGCAAAGGCAATGAATTGCATAAGTATTTCTAATTCAAATCACCGTGTAGCAAAATCAGTTCTGAGGTCTATGTCATAAAAAAGGATTCAGATGGTGGACTCAATAGTCCCTATCTTACTGCTGGAGGGAAAATAATAGAAGTGGCCAGTTATGTATCCAGAAAAGTATATATTCCCAATTTTAAAGTTACTCCTAAAATGTACTAGTTAGTAGAATAAGTGCTTCTAACATTCTGCTTTGTATTAAATATAAAGTTATGATTTTTAGTGCACAACACAATGCACAAGTAAAAATTATACTATTAAGCTCTCATTATTGTTTTATGTTAAAGGGAAAAAAATATTTTATTTCTGGATTAACTTTCCCTCTTTGTGATATAATGCCTTACTTCCCAGTGTGAATTCCTCAATCCTAAAGTTATTCTTTTAACTTTAGGGTTGAATTTATTACTCTTTGTATTGTAGTGTTGTCAAAAATATGTTGAGTAGCATCCAAACCCAAAGAAACAGCTAATTCTGACAAGAAAAGCTGGCAATACTTAAACATAGATGTTTACTTTTTCAGTCAATTCAACACCAACGAACTAATTTTACAGGCAGGTACAAAACTGTAGAAAACTTGCATATTACATCTGGTGGCTGACACCAACGAACTAATTTTACAGGCAGGCACAAAATGGTAGAAAAACTTGCATTTACATCTGGTGGCTATCCATCCAGCCCTATTTTTGTTATTTGCTATTTGTATCATATTCAGTAACTGTACTTCAGACAGGCTGAAGAACGAGACAGTTCCAAACTGAAGAAACTACAAATCTGTGATTATAGCATAGCTCTGTTCAGCTTGGCTCTATATTGACACTCCTAAGTCATAGATTGAACACATGTACCTGTGACAGCCACACAAACCTTTCCACAGAGTTTCTTCCTGGATACCACCCTGTGGATTCCGACTAGTATACAAATACCAAGCACACAAAATAGAAAAGAATAAGAAGTTTCATAATTACACTGTGTTCTGACATCCTAATCTTTGCATCCTCACTGATTTGTACAAAAGTATAGGCTCGATTATTTCTCAATGACAAAAACCAAATATATGTCCAGGAAGCTACATTGCATTTAAATAAGCAAAAATACCCACTCAGAATAACAGTTCTGCTCTTTTAACAGGAAACATAATTTTCAAGAAAGAATTATTTCAAAGGTGTAAAAAAGTGCCACTCTATAGAAGCCAAAATGAAACAATTTTTGAGGCACTTGGAAAGAAAGCACCTCTCTCTATCATTTCCCTTTTCCTCCAAGAAAAAAGAAATATCAACCAAACAACCATGCTGTAACTTCCTCCCCTATAGCTGGGATGACCTTTCATCCACAATTATTTCTACGTCCCTGATCAAGCTAAGAGCTTGCAGTTGCTGGTCTTTCTGAATTAATTCTTCCCTTTGCAGCCATAGCAGAAAGCCCATTAAATTCTTTCAGTACATTGACAACTTGAGGGTGAGATTCACTTTAAGTCCACAAATGGCCTAGAACCTGTCTCACAGTAATATGCACAGCATATGTCTGTGGACTTGCTCAAGTTCTCACATTTGTTGCTAACAGATGTAGTCCATTTTTATCACTGGTAGAGTCTAATAAGTCAAAAACTTGTTTGCCATGTCCTCAGCAGTTTTTAATAATTTCTTAACCTCTTATAAAGTCTTTACAAATGCTACACTAATATTAACAAAGAGATTAAATCAAGGATGCATTCAATATATTTGCTAAGTTTGGTACCCTGGTTATTAGCTGCCCATCTTGCATTGTTTTAAACCCATTTCTCAAATAAAACTATGAAGATTTTTCTTTTAATACAAAAGCAACCAATATTATGAGGAAAGTGCTTCACATGGAATTTTTAGCTGAATAGTTGCTTACTCTATAATCGCTTAAGGTTTCAGTATTTGCAAAAAAAGTTCTGGAAAAATATTTTCGGAAAAATATTCAAACAATGAAATATATGATCTTTCATATCAGAGGATTTCCATGTTTATGCACAGAGTTAATTGTAAATTACCACTGTCTTTATGTACATTTCCCAATAGTAATTAGAGACGGGAAAAAGAAACAGTGACTAAGAATGGTACAAGCTCTTAGGCATCTGGTAATTTATGTGTGATGTCTCCTCTTCTGAGCACAGTGTTTATATTATCTTTCCAACTAGTTTTGCCCGGACTCTTAAATTATGTAGACTGTAAGGGGCTAGAGATTATTCTGGTAGACAAAGTGAATAAATTGAAAACAAGTAAGGAGGGGAACATCAAGTTAAAAAATGCCAAGATTAAAAGAGACAAGGCTACTGAGACTAAAGGATGTCAAGGGAAGAATTGCAGTCCCAGAGGGCAGCTTCAAAGTAGTTCCTAAAACCTTCTGTCTTATAACAAAGTAACTCCCCACAGTTTGTAGCTCTGTAGAAGGCAAAGGTATCATGTTCAAGGCATGAGATTTATTTTCTCTGTAGATTAAGGAGCTAAAGCACCCATCACAATCTACTTAAATACACAAGACGGGCTGGAGCAGAGTAGGGAGCAGGAAGTTAGAGCAACTTAGGAGCAGGGTTGCCACTTCATAGAAATTTGGTGTGTGCTCAGCACAGCAGAATCCTCATCTCAGATACAAACATATAATACATTTATCATCAGATTTAAAAGATGCTGCTTCACTGTGCACAGAGAAACATGTTAAACCTGTTACTGTAAAGAAGACAGCAAATTGGCGAAAAAGAACAAAGAAGAGTTTGACTTAGTCTGGAGTTCAAATGACTACAATGTGCAGGTTTTCATTCCTTACCTCTCCATGTTATAACTTAAGACATCACTAATGAACAATAGGTATCTTGACTTTTACTAGTTATTGAGTCTTGATGATACATGTTATGCCTATTTTGCTAGCTTGAATACTACTCTGTCTGCTGCAAGGCTGAAATCTACAGCTTTTGAACAGAACCATATCCACTCTTTGTCCAGCTAAATAGGAAAAAAATGTTCATTTTAATATTGCGCAATGAAGAAACAGAGTAGATACATCTAGCTATAGTTACCACATGTTTGAAGCTTAGTACTGTTACACATCTAACGGTATCAAACTTTAGGCTTGGATTGGAACACCTTGATCTCTAGCATTTCATTTGGAAAGGGCTATTAACACTATTAATGCTTGCCCTCTCTTCAGTCTTTTCACTTTTGGACAATTTATCAAATTTCATATAGAGATAGAATTCTTTTTTTTTTTTAAATGTTCACCCAAAATCCCATTTTTCCATTCCTTCCTGTCTAACAGTAGAACTTGCTCTCAAGTCCCAGATTTGTTGGTGCTAAATTCCTCAAATGAGGTATGTAACCAAAATGTGCAAAACTTCCTCGTGGTGTAGATTTGACTTTCTTCTATGGTACCTTTCATGTTGGGTGTAGGGTATCTTGAAATTATACACTTTGATTTTTAGCAGCACGTATTCTTGCCAAAACAGTATCTTCAGTGTAAAACCTATGACATAAATGCTATCCTCTGAGCTTTTTGCCTCTCATCTTGAGGAAAATATTATGTGGCTAACGTTTTATTCTCGTGGGATAGATTTTGTGGCATTTTTCCATTTTGCAATATTTTAACTACAATGCAGATAAAGATAATTGATGTTCATACTTTCAGTACCATTGTGTACATTACCAGTCCCCTAATGTCGGATGTTGGTCAAAGTTCAGTTTGTGTCTGACTGCTGAGTAGTATTTGTCCTCTGAAGAAAACAATCACCAGCATGATCTCATGTACTATGTATCCATCATGTTAACACTTTTTCAGCATCCTTATCTCTGCCTCCAGGAAACCGTGTTTATGATGTTCTTTCATTATCCCAAAGCAACTGTGGTGAAAGGTGAGAGAGTCCTTGATGAGAGTAAGCACACAATGGGGCCCATGTTGAACTGATATGCAGGATGCTACACAATTTGCTAAGTAGGTTTGTGTCATGAGGCAATTATTCATTTAAAGCTGTCTGGAAACAATAACTTAAGTACATTAGGAGGTTCATTTT
Source organism: Acanthisitta chloris (assembly GCF_000695815.1). NCBI lineage: Eukaryota > Metazoa > Chordata > Aves > Passeriformes > Acanthisittidae > Acanthisitta > Acanthisitta chloris. Next base: position 15,502 of record NW_008690656.1, on the reverse strand, counting down.
TTACAGCTCTGCTAGGGATGGGGTCATGTAGCCAGAGACTATTGCAAAGCACTTTTGCATGCATTATTTTTACTGTATGGTCTCTGGGCTTCCTGTCCTTTACCAGTAATGCAGTTTCTAAGGAGTACCTCATGTTGCCAGGACCTTACCAGTAGAAAGACTACGTTAACAGGTTTTCTAGAGTACTGCACATATGATTCTTCATATATGTAATTCCCCAGAACTAAATATCTGTCACCACAGTAGTATCATAATAGCTAAGAATATCCTTTTATCTTGTCATACTAGGAAGGAGGCTGTAATCATGCACTGAAAAAGATATTTTTCATACTTATTATTGAAAGGGACCTCTGATTTGGAGAAGGAAGTCTCTGAATTACCAGGACTTTAATGGGCAGGATCAGAGCAAATATGATATAACCTGCTTGTTTGCTCCAATTGGTAGAAAGAGATTGTGTCTCTCCACCAAGAAGTATTTTAGTATTGAGACAAGCCAATGGCAAATATATTTTTCACTTGCAAACTTAAAATCTCCTTGTCTACATCCTTGTTTCTTTCTTTGCATCTGTCCTTGAATCATCTTCTCCGTATATTCACCTAGTACCAGGTTCATTCTTCTTAGTGTAATTAACCAAGTATTAAAAGAATAAATGTATGCTATTTTAACTTGTACACCTTTTACCCATGCATATCTATCTCCTCTGTTAATAAATCCCTATGACATCAGCACCACACACAATAATAAGTTTTATCATTACAATATCCCTAAGGTGGGAAAGGGATTATTAGGCCTCTTTGTCTAGAGAAGAGATAGCAGCATGGATAGACAAAGGGTTTTTCTACAAAGGACTACTGAAGCCTGCAACCATAGAAGGGTTGAACCTCAGTTCTAGGTTGCTGGATCATTGAATTACTTTTCTCTCTACCATTTATTTCCTGCAGTATTATAATTTCACTGAATACTGAATATAATCTCCCCCCCAAAAAAAAATTATTGAATGCTTCCAGATTTTAGTTGGATTTCAACTCTGAATAGTTCAATAAAAGACCTGCTTAAAAGCATAAAATTGTGTATAATACAGTGACTCTTTTATATTTTAAATTTTGTTAAGAGGATTCATAACCATGAGATGATAGAAATGTTATTGAACTGCATTTATATAACATTGAAAGTTTAGGAGTATTTCAAACAACTACTTTGGTTCTAGTCTCTGTCCTCTTCTACCTCCTTTAGAATTTAGGATTTCATCAGCCTTATATTATAAACACATGCAACTTCAGTTCACCTTGTGAAAAGAGTGATTTCACTGATCCTTTGAAATTTTGTCAACACCTCACCTATAATGCCTACAATAATCATTCAGGTAGCACTGTGACTATAAAATATCACTCTACAAGAGTTAAAATTTGGGAGCCAGTACTCACTGGACTGAAATGTTCAGATTAATGCTATTCCTGTGGCAGGAAGTTCACAGGTGTCATAGTGATTTTGGCAGATATGGAATCCAGCACACAATACACTAAGATAGCCTGGAGTACTGTCAGGTGCTAACTACACACATATATAAACATCTGAAAAGAGTTAATTAAGTGTAGTTTGTTAGTTGTTTTTAAATACCATTGAGACTTCTAAACTCAAATTGCCTTCTAGAAATAGAATTCATTCTCTGCAACCGTAAAGCCTATTTTTATCTTTTTTTATTAAACCAGCAAGGCTCATCTTTTTTATCTTTTTTTATTAAACCAGCAATGTTCATCCGAAGACAGGAAGCCCAGGGCTGGAGCTTGGTGCAAGTCTTCAATGCCAACAATCTTGTGCAAATGAGCAGCACTGAAAGGGATAGCCATGAGCTGAAGCTGCTTTGTTTTGACTTCTAGAAGGAAAGGTCTGTGTCTTACCTCTGGAAACTCTGTAAGGGTCTTCTTTGGTTTTTTTTCTTTTGAGACCCCTGTCACTGGCTGAAGAGGAAATTGCTTTTTCAGATCCTATAAATAAATCCTACTCATGAAATCATGTTGTAAAACAGCAGAAGACAGTTGTCCTCCAAAAGGTCAAGTGAACTGCTTACATAGCATTCACAGTCCTCAACAGCCCAATAAATGAGTCTCTTATACCTGGAAATTGTTCCCTCCTATATTCTGTGGCTCTGCAATAAAAAGGTGAACCTTAATAGTACAACCAAGACATGCATGACTTACAATCCTTTACTTCTGGCTCTCAAAATCTCTCAAGTATTCATGATTAATTAATTGACATATGCAGTTTGCTATGCAGCACAGTAAGAAAGCCTAAAGCATCATAGATATTTATTTTGGAGCCTGGAGAGTAAATAGAATTACTATCATTAGGGTTTTAGGTGCATTTGAGATTACAGTGAAGCTAGAGCATTCAATTCTGCTTCCTGTTTTAGAAGAAGAAAGGACACTGTTGAGATTGATAAGGTCAACAAAATGATAGCAACTAATTCAAAAGCAGATGTCAGTGACTGAAGTTATAAGAAAGGGATTAACCTATAACCAATTTAGGTGGAATGTGTTTTTCAGCACACAAAGGGTAACTGACATACAGAATGAAGAAAATTGCCAAGGTCAGCATCAAATAAGCTAAGAAATCAAGAAAAAGTGGGAGAAGACTCTTAAAAAACCACAAAGTAAAACAATGCCTATCATTGGGGAAAAGATGCCATAACAACAACAAATTACATCACTTTTCAAAGTTGACAAACATATGATAAAAGTGAAATGTACAAAATGCCCTTGTTCTTATGGGAAACACCAACATACAGATTCAGATTGCAAAGCCTAGTAACCAAGTGCTTGCAAACTGGGATACAATTTTAGGCAGAGCAGGTTCTGACAGATTTTGGGGTTCTTTTTACTATACTATATGAAAACACAAAAGAAAATCTTCAATCTTTTTCTTTTCTGTTGCACTGTCAGCAGTGTTTGTGGAGAGAAAGGATAAGAAGAAGCCATTCTTGTAGTACTACAGAGAAACAGACCTTTGAGACCTTGGTATGATCCATAAACCTCATTTCTTAGAATACTAAGCCCTTTAAATCTCAGACACCGAAAAAAGAAGGCTCTGTCATTCTCTTTGCTAAAGATTAATATGTGGTATTGAATGCAAAATTAACTGAGAAAGTAATCCAAGGTGGAAGAATCGGACACATTGAAAATAACCACTGGGGTTGTAATTTCCAGAGAAGAGCAGAACAACTGGAGAAATACAAACAGAACTTTGCCATTTATTTACTATAGTGAGCACCAGAAATACTCAGCCTGTAAGGACATTTGAAGAATAAAGCCAGTTCTAAGAATAGCTGGTTATAGTGTTCTTCACATAGTTTAATTACTAATTAATATTTATATTTAAATTAATTATCAAAGTTTATGATAACTGTGAAAAGTGAATAATATTCCACTCCATAAAAACGAAAATTTGAGCTCTGCTTCTCAGAAATTTTTGTATGCAAGGGTTTGTGTGTAAGTATATATGTGTGTATACATATATGTACACACACCAAGCAAACATATACATTTCTATTAACAGAAGGTAAAGGGAAAATGTTTATAAACACTACAGACTATTCCAAGGATGAAATCAGTTTGTGGAGGTTAACTTCTGAAAAGAAAAAGACAAAGATTTAGAGAGAAAGAGAACACACTAAACACCCATTGAAAGATACAAAATTTGTTTCGACATACTCATATTGATTCACCTAAACAAAGGAAGTTGGTTGGACCTTGCACTACTCCAGCACTGTGATGTGACAGAGAATTTAAATTATTTCCAGAAAGAGTTGGGGGGAAAAATCTGTGATGGTCCAAGTTTGAAATAATAAATTATAGTACAGGGAGCAGCATATGTCACAGGAATCACAGGAAACTAAGACAATGCCAACATTTGGAAAAAGATGTATGAGTTACAAAGGATAACAATACTTTGGAAGAGTTTGCAAAGTAGAGCAGAGAGAATGAGAACAGCAGCATTAGCCCAGAGGAATTTTTAGGAGAAATGGAGTGTGCTACAGCAGATTTTTCATGCTGTTTGATGCGAGGAAGCAAGACAATGTTATTAATTTTGAAGCAATCAAATGAGATGGATGAAAGTTGGGGTTTACTGCTGTGAGAATATTCCCATTAAAGGCACAAACCCGAAACCTAAGTAGACAGTTGGAAAAGGCAGTATTTGTAAAAACCTCCAACCCACCAGAGATTCACTTTTTGATAAGAGCAACCCCAAGAACTCTGTCTTCCTGTTGCTTCTAGGAACTTTCTGTTGGCTATGAGGCAAAGAGTAAATGAGGATTGGGGAATATGGTTGCTGTATTTATGGTGCAAGTAGAAAAACTAATAAAATTGTTACCAAATCTGACACCAGTAAAGAGAAGTGGCAGAGGTGATGGGTAGCCTGGATGCATTAGCAGAGGCAGAAAGATGCCTGAGCTCCTTTTCAGCTAGCACCCAGCAGCACAGCCACCCTGCCAAACCATCTGCTGGCCTCATCAGCTCACCTCTGCCCTTTGCTGCTTAAGGTGATAAACAAAATCAGTCTATCCACAGTATTGATCCTTTCTATACAGCCTCTAATTGTAGTAGATATGGTTTCTACTGTAAGTGAGCAGGAATTTGTCATTTTTATTGGTTGTTAAATTGAAAACAGATTTATTTTTTTTTGCTTCAGTCCTGGTGGACTTCCTGTATAATTGCCTAGAGAATGATCAAGAAGTTTATCGTGGTATGGATGTAAGCAAGGTTGCCTAAAAGTTATACCTGAATACAGAACACATCAAAGCTGACAGGGAACAAAGAGAAGGCAAGTGACTTTTCTAGTGTCATAGGTCAGGTCAGGCATAGCTGCAGGAATAGCATCCTGCTCTTTGAGCCTTTAACCTACCAGACTGCACTACCTCAAAGGCAGAGCTTTCTACATCTTTCTTTCAGATATGTCCATGTGCACCTTTGTGGTTTACTTCAGTTGAAACTCATGGCTTTCAATGGAAGTTCTTATTTAGAAAGGCTTAAGAATAACATTCTGTCAATGACATAGTGTGCTCCACATTACAATACGTGCTATCATTCTGTGCTCAGCAAGTCTTACTACTGCATAAAAAAAACTCTATGGAAACATTATCAGGATTGCTGCATGTTTTTTTAATTATTTTTTTTTTGAGTAGTTAAGACAGGAGGACAAAAAAATAATGACTAAAAAGCTGTTCAATAAAAAAAGGACCCTGTATTATCTCTAATGAAACCAGACACTGTGTAGTGAAAAAAAAATAAAAAATCAAAGAGTCTTGAGCAAATCAGCTATGCCAAATTCTTCCAACACTGTGTCAGTTCAGCATCTGGCCCACATATTAAGATATAACAAAGATGAAACACTGAAGGCACATTATATCATGATTTAAGGTGGTTAGCCAGATGTGAAGAGGACAAAGGACGTGGTTTCTGGGTGTGCCAAGGATTGGTGGACATAACAGGTCTGATTCAAGATGCTGGTTTCTCTGTAGGGTGAATCCATGGGCTTAAGGAAGCTTCACCAGTATAAGGATGACTTAACAAAGTTGAACCTAGTCCAAAGAGCTCCTCCCTAAAGTGGATTTGGTAAACTTTGTTGTGCTTCAGACTGCTAAGAAAAGAGAAAGTCAAGGGGAAGATCCTGAGGTGAATGAGTTACACTAATTGGAAACAGCTAATGATGTGGTAGAAAGGAAAGTAGCTGTCAAGACAAAGGAAAGGATTCAGGCATCCATGAAAAGTAGAAATTACTCACATTGCAATAGACAAATGGCCAGGTCACTTTATTCAGTGGTCTGCAATAACTGTTTCAATGGTTTTCTAATTTAAAGCCAATATGAGATAATCTATTTCTAATTGAAACCAGAAAGAAGCCACGGTACTGTGCTTAACACAATAAGCCAGGATTGGACATTTTTGGTCTCTCAGCTCTGCCACAGATTTTTTATGTGACCTTGGACAAGTCACAATCTTTCAGTTCCTTATCTCTGAATTGGGGATTATATTCCACTGCTTCACAGAGGTGCAGAGAGATAAACATTTGTTCTGATAATGCAGTGATAGCATCTCAGATACAAAAATAAATTAGAGCTATTATCTTCAGGGCAAGGATAGAGACCTTGCACACATTTGCACTGCATTTACTGCAGCACAGGCTCAGTCCTCACCAGGGTCTTTAGATACTGTTGTGATACAGATAATAAATGGTAGAAATAACTCTTTCAGCGTGTGTAAGTAACTAATACAGAAATAAGACAGGGATAGCAGATGAAGATGAAGCCCTTCACACTACAGAGAAATTCTTCACAAAATGTCATTTTAAACAGCTGTGGAATCAAAATGTAAAGCTAAGGACATTACAAATGCAAGACTGAAAATTATTACTTTCTGATATAATTTTATTAGCCTACTAAAAAAAAGACCTTCATCCCAATCCACAATCACCACCCTGGAAATTCACAGCTGTGGGAATAAAACTAGACTTAGCCATGGACCTATTCAGGTTCATTCAGGTTCTGAGCATCTCAAAATATCTGGCCAAATTTGCCCCCAAAGGGTGCCACTACGACTGGCAGTAGTTGGCATATCATGGCCATCTCAGGGAGATATCAGCTATGGGTTAATCACCACAGTAACTACAGGGAAGTAGTTTTAGAAGTACTCTGGGTTAGGTGTGGACCCCCTCAAGAAGAAGTTTCAATGTACTAAATAGATAATAACTTTCATTCTGGCAGTTAGAAGTACTGAATTATACAGGTTAGTTCATAAAACTGATAGAAAAAATTACTCACTGCTATTAAAACTAAGGCTTTTTGATAAATCTATATATAGCCATATTGGTTTCTTCTGCATTAAATTATGCAGGACTTTTGCATAATGGGCATGAAGAAGCTATTTTTCTGTTAATCTGGCACAATTCATGAATACTAAATTCACATTGCAATAAAGGAAAAGAAAGACATGGTGCATGATAATTTTAGTATACCCAGTGCCTTCTCTCTGACTGAGACAGCTGCACTTCTCTGCACTATGAAGATATTCAAAGCACAAGTCAAATCACAAAGTTATAAATCAGTTTTTTTCCCTTCAGCTTATGTCCAGGTAAGTCTAACTAGGAGAAACAAAATAAGAAAAGTTGTGGGCAACATTCATCTCAGGACCTAATTCAGAAGAGGCCTCCAGCAAGGTTTCATCATTGCAGGATGGCTTTGAGAAGAGAGCTCATTACTGCTACAAAAACATGTGCCCCCTGCTGGTTTTTTTCATTGAATAAATTATTTTTGTATGAATATTTTCATATTGTTCCATTAGGGAAAGCACAAAAGGACTAGGGCAATAGCTTACATTCACAAAACAATGGATTATGAAGAAAATTAAAGACATGCTGTGAAGAATCACCTGTTTCTATAATATATTCACATGCAGAACAGCTTAATGTATCTCTGTATGTAAAACATTTAATTTCTTTGTAGTGCCAATCATATGCTAACATACTCAATTTAATTTTGGGCATTAATAAGACATGGGATCTGGATAAAAATATTCAAAGATGAAATCTTTATTTTCAAGGCATCCTATAAATCACAGTATTCAACCTTTTCAAAAGTGATTAGTCTCTTCTAGTCTAAACATTGTTTTAATCTTTAAAATACTAATATTAGTGTTTACACAACATCATAAATCAAGTAAGTCAAAACCAGAATGAGGCAGAGAGCAGATATTTACTCTGCTGACTGAACCTGTCATGATAAATACTAATGCCTGTTCGGCAAACATTGCTATAAATGGGGATAAAAATAAAAGGCAAATCAATTCTATGCATTTAGCTGAAGACTTCAGAAAAAAGGCTGAGACTTCAGAAATAAGAGGGCTGAGGAGACACTGGCTGAGTTGAAAATCCCTAGGAATTCAAAATCTCTCTTCAGCTTTTTTTGACAATACCATATAAACTCTCTTATACCCCTACAATTCCATAACTGCTCCTGAACAAGATTTAGGTGCAAACATAAGCATCTATGAGTTACTCCTCTGCTTCACTGTTAATCAACTAGACCTCAGAGTGTTCTCCAACACTGAGAATAAGACCACCGCCAGATGTTGGAAAAGTTCAAATTGTAAGGAAATTATATAAATAGCATGCATATTGATTGCACATGATATAACTCCTGTAATTTGCATAAGGCTTAATAAAAATACCCTCCCCTTAAAAAAGAAAAAAGTTTTTTGCTTCTTGCAGATTTTTACTTTTGTATCCTATCCACCCTCCATGCCACCTTTTAAGGCTTGTTCTATTGCTCTAAAAAATAAAATGCATTTTATTTTCCTTGGGAGTCTTATCCAGACCACCTCTTTTGAGTGAATAAGTTTCAAATAAATAAGGAAAATATTGTTCTATTGGTTTTTTTCAATGACAAAACAAATTTTAAATTAACCAACCAAACCAACCAATTTTTTTCCAAAAGCTTTTTGTTGTTTCTTTGTGGAAAATTTGAACTGCTTGTTTTATCAGTATTTACAGAATAAAAAATTGCAAAGCAATTTTTCATCCTTTTTACATGGTTATTTGGAGAAAACCTTTCAGTCTGAAGGACCCCTTTCTTCTTCTACTTACACTCAGCCAACTTTAAACAGCCAAAAAAGGACAAATTCATTAGGCTTTGCAACACTTTCAGAGAATATGCATTTATTTTATGTAAAGGTGTGTTATGTGAGAGTAATTTGATTTACAATTTAACCCAGTACCATGTTCAGAGTAGTTCCTGAGGTGGAAAGGAGTTTAGGTCACTAGCTATTCTGCCCTAAGCTGCAGGAAAAAAAGTGCTGTTTTCAAGCCTTTTAAAATCACTGCCTATAAGAACTGGAACAGTAGTTAACAGAAGTAAGTACCTTCAAACTGTGAGTTAAAAATCATCTGCAAATAGATTCTCCAGCAGCAGTCCCCTCTAACCCTGACTGGAACTTTTCCTTCACCTGTCAGAGTTCACCAGCTCTGCCAATGTCCCAAATTCCTCTATTCAAAAAGACACATAGGGGGAAAAGAAGAAAAGACAAGAAAGGCGGGGGGGAAGGCAAAAGGCCAGGCAAATTTAAAGCAATCTGTAAAAGCAACAAAAATTTTCCAACTTTAAATAAGAAATAGCTGAACTTTTAACTTACAGTAATTGAACAATTTTTAGCATTTAATCTAGATTTTTACAATGTGAGCAACCTTCAGCTTTCAAATTTACACACTCAGTTTAATTGTCAAGATTAGGTCTCTGCAAGTCACTAGTACTTAGACTTGCTTCTGTTGGAAAAGGGAAACCCGAAGAAGTACACATGGCCAGTGTCTGAGCAGCTATGGAGAGATTAATTTCCACTGAAGCTGCAATATTTGTTCAGGAATGGACAAGCTCTAACTATGAGACAAAGGAGAAGAGTAGTACAAAGAAATTAGTCACTCATTCTATATCTTGCTTTAGAAATAACCCAACAACATGCCTGAATGACCTTACTCATTTGGTGCATTAACTCCTTTAAGCAATCAGCTATTGCTGTCCCCTGACCTGCCCTGACTACTCTATTAAGTCCAAGGCAATCTCCTCGTAAGACAGCATGTAGCTGGTGAACTGTCACCTCCAGCACTTTACCACATGAATGAAAACTTCACTAGGAAAGTCTGCTCCTTTTATATCCATATCCACTCATCATCTATTCAAGCTCTGTCAAAATTTCTTTTGCATTTGCAAATTTTTATTGTAAACTCCTAGATTGGTTTAGGGATCTCTAGGGTGTCATTTATACTCCACAGTGCATTGTGGAGCTTTTCTTCGTTACGTTTTTTTAAAGCTCCAATCCCTAGAGAGTAAGGTCACAAGACCCACTAACTATTGTGTTTAGTAACACAAAGACAACTCTCTGTTCTTATAAAATTCAGCAAAGCTTTAGTCAGGGAGATTTACATACTGAAATCTCTTGGCAATAGAATTCATCAGCAGTTGGAATTATTGGAAAAGAACAAGGGCATGCATTTATCAGAGTGTGCTACATCCTTGCCCTGACACACTTGCTCTATAACAGTTTAATTCTTGCTGTTAAAGAGTGTACAGAGTGCATCAGTTGTATATCGTTTAAATTGGAGTAAAAAAAAGATAGTGAGATGCTCATTTATACCAGGGAAGGCTGAAGTGGCTTTTGCTGTCCTATAAGTCCTGCTGTTTGATACATTCTGCACTACTCATATTGACAATGATATTAATATTTTGTGCTCTTTTAAGGGTAAAAAACAAGGACTTCAATCACTAAAACTTCTAAGTGGCAAAATAGGTTTTGTTTAGAAAATATTTCAGTGCAACAATCTTCTAAATGATGGTGATAAAAAGGCAATTACATATTTCTAAATGAGTATTGTAAGATTTTATCACCAAACATACTTAGAAATACCTGTACCATAGTCCCATAGCGACAATTGAAACAAAATCACACAATCATTTAGGCTGGCAAAGATATCTGAGGTCATCAAGTCCAACCTTTGACCAAAACAATTCTTCTAGAAGTGGGCTAACTTCCAAAATGCAGTGCTTGTTTCAGAATTTTTAACTACACTACTTTCAGTAGCTACGAAGCAGTAATTTTTTAAAAGAAAATTGTTTCCTTTCTCAACAGCATAGTTGAAGTCCCATGCCGTAATTCTGCATGGCAGTTTAAAACAGACACAAGGAAAAGTTTTACAACTGATCTATAAGAACTAACCAGACTTTACTGTTTACATTAGGATGAACATAACTGTCAAGAATATAGTTTTATGTTTAATTTCTCATAACTGCTCTTAGCCTACAGTGTTACTTTACTGTAAAACACTTTTATGCTTTAATTGTGAATTAGGAATTCATAATTCCTTGTTAGGATTGTGAATTAGGAATTGCTATCTGAGCTCTATGTTTATTCAAAAGTGACTATCAAAATGTCATTTGCTATCACACATTTTTTCTCAGAAATTTACAAGAGTCATCTTATTTACTCAAGGTTTATACTAGCAGAAGACAAGTAACTAAAAAGAGGCTCAAGTCCTGAACAGTTCAACAGCCAATCAAACTAAAATGGAAATATACCACAAAAAAAGAATTTGGAGTTGCGCTTCAGATTTCAAAATCATTACCACACACACAGGCCCACACATAAATCACAGCTCCCACTTGAAAAGGCTCTGTACAGCCTAAGAAACTGTCTTTGTCTTGATATCAATTACCTGGTTATCTATGTGATAGGCACTCTGAACAAGTTAGTATTGGCAGCATAGAGACATGAAACAGAAGTGTGAGAAGGTAGAAACACCATCTAATTTAATGCAGAAAAACCCCAAAAGCATCAGCCAAGACCTGTGGAGTACCTTTCGACCTAGATCTAGGTCTAAAAAGAACTCAGAGGCAGCTGTAGGGACATGTAAATATAAAAGAATGCCAGTTCTTCCTTCATGCTTTGATTGGCAAGGAACTGTACTTCCACTTCCCTTTAGCCTCTGTGGGTCCCTCTGAACTACTGAATTTTGGGTTCCAGCACAGAAAGAGAGATAGAATACCTCAGGATGAAGCAATACCCCAAATCTTGTCCTCTTCACACTCATTTGCTTCATGGGGTTCCCCTAGGAAAACTAACATATGCTTAAATAAAACCACATGGTGGGTTTTTTCTACTGTATCTTGTAAAATTCAGTAACATGGCATAGAGGAATTAGTTAAAAATGACTTGTGGTTTCATCATTTTCCAAGCTCCATGACGTTTTCCTGCTTTGATTTTCAGAGACCATATGTAACATTAGAGAATAAA
>NW_008690656.1:0-3624 GCF_000695815.1 Acanthisitta chloris | reverse complement strand
TAGCATACTATTTTTCTGTACAGACTCCTCCACTAATGGCATTCTATTGAAGGTATTTACATACAGAAAACATGCCAGCCTGTGGACATGCTATCCCACTGTTTGAATACTGAAAGCAATGACTGATTATTTGCCTCAAGAATATGCCCTTGTGCAACGCCAGTAAGTTTTCCTGAGACTGCTAGTCTATAATATTTTCTGAAGACAAAGCTAAGAAGCCTCTTCAAAAAAGTAGAAGCTATCTTCTGGCTTCTGTGTTAGGCAGTCAAACCACCTCAGGTCACAAAAAGTAGAAGCTATCTTCTGGCTTCTATGTTAGGCAGTCAAGACCACCTCAGGTCATGTGGTCCAAGTAAATGCAATAGAAGTGGAACACTGGCTCTGCTTTTCAGATGTGACAAAAATATGCAAAAACTGACAAATCTTGGACAGACTTACAATAATGAACTTACAGTCACTCAGGTATTCAGATTGTTAGCTCAGTTTTCCCATTACTGGGAGTGATAGCTGCAGTATGTGGCTGGCAATCATATCCCCATTCTTGGCATTTTGATGGATCTCAGGGGAAATAGCAACATGGAATGATACAACTGGAAGATTCTGCATAGGCAATGTTTAAAATACTTTTTTTTTTTATTGCAGAGGATCAATACAAAGCTGCATCTTGTGCATTGAACACCATCTCTTTTCATGAACCTGCTCTTGTTTCAGGGAAATAGCCTCATCGATGTCTATGTGCCAACATTAATGATACTCCCATGACAGTGAAAGTCCACAAACGAATAGGTGATTAAGGCAGCAAAGAGGCAATGAGCAATAAATAGATAAAGGGCAAAGGAAAACATGAGCAGACATTACAGACAACCGGTTTAGTTTTGTTTGGTTGGGAGAACTGGACTTTAACAATTCTTTGATGAGGGGAATATTTAATAGAGTAACATTTTATATTGTAGAATTTGTAATGACAAAGAATCTCTAGGGCTTAAAATGCAACAATCATACAAAATTAGTTCTGGTGAGTGTGCTTTGGAGGTGCCAGAACACCAAATGTAGAATTAACACTTTTCCTGAGACAAGAGAAACAAGAGAAATGGAATATTTGTGTGCATCTCAAACAAGTGAAACACGAATGCGAGTAATGAGGAATATTTTTCTCCCGGTATAATAAAACTACTTGTTTTAAACTGAAATTTTAAGAGTTGTGGTCTTAGCTTACAGAAATGTGGGAATGGAGTGAGGAAGGATAGTTCCATCATCTCAAACAGAAAAACAGAGAAACAAAATATTTCCTCATACACTTCTTGTGGAACCTGTCTTTAATTCAGTGGTTTTCAAGTTTTAAAACTTGTATACTGCTAATAATTTTTCAGTGAAAAAAAGTACTTCTATGTAGTGAGTCCATTAAAATATGGTTGCTTTTTCAAGTTACTTACTACTAGAATAAATCCACATATCCCAAAAGCTAAATATCTGATTTCAGGGATACTGGTGTGAGGTATGCATTTCTTTGGTCCAGAATGCTCAAGTTAGTATTAAGTATTCTAGGCACTTGCAACAGAAACTTATGAACATTTACTGGTATAAAAATCAGGGTGAGGGGAATAAGTCTTAACAACCCTGGTTACAGCCAGCTATGTGTAATAAAGTTTTAATTAAGTAGTGCAAGTGAACTCTATGAGCTCTTTTGGGATGGGAAGGTGGGGAGAGTGGGATTACAACCCACAACACTAAATCAACACACACCATTATAGGCACATATGGTGCAAGTGGAATTCAGTAGAAGTTTTAGACATCTGAGGCCAAATCACCCCCACTGCTATAAAGTTATCCCTTTAAAGGATAGCAGTAAAGGTCATGGTAGCTTATGCCAAATATAAAACTGAGAACTAGAGACAGGAAACAGTGTTCACATGTTACAGAGCTTTAAACCTGTTTTATGTCTGCTTTGGGCCTTCCATTTGTCCAGACATTGCACACAGAACCTGCTTTGACCACATCAGATATAGTATAGCCTCATTTTTTAACAACCATGCAAACAACAGTGCAGCAGTTGATAAAAAGCTATACACCTTTGCTATATGGTATATTGTAACAGTGGATATTAGTGTATTTATAGCTGTCCTACTCTCATTCTGTTAGAATATTTACAAATCAGAGTTTTTTTCTTCCATATGTAGTAATAAAATATAAGCCTCTCATTTCTCTAAGACAGAATAAAGGGAGACAGAATCAAGAAACAGGACCCAGTTTCCAGCTGTGCATCATAGAAAGCTCTACTTGGCTATGTGCACTTGAACAGTGGCTGTTAGGCCAGGATGAATAAGACCCAGAACATTTACTCTATCACAGTAATCTTAGTGCATAAGTTTAGACAGGAATTCTATACTTAAAAGAAAAAAAAAGAATAATATTTTGCATGCCCAGCATCTTTCTGCAAATATTCTACTATTAAATCAATTGCTGCAGCTATTTTGCTGACAATGAAAAAATGCAAGGAAATGAAAACATTGCAAAGATTATATAGTGGCTAAAAAGATGTAAATTGAAGAACTAGAAAAGATACTACAAACAGTATAGAATTAAAATGTTTTCACTTTTTTTTCCCTATCCATATCATGAGTGTAAGGACATAGTAGCATTTTGTAGTTTCACTTCATGCTCCATCTTTCAGTGGTTTGCCAGTTGGAAATTTATTTGGGCAAAAGGATATTTACTTCTATTCACTGTGAGTTCTGAGCAATGGAAGAAAAAAGACTGCCCCTACGGTTAAACGAATAGTGTACAAGAAGAAAAATACCAGACCTTTTTCCAGCTAAAGATCTTTGAATTTGTTACATCATTCAGCAGTGATTAGAGAGACCAAGACAGGTCCACATTGCATGTGCAAAGCCCAGACAAACACATACACACCATTTCTAGCTGGTGTCAGAGGACCACTGATTTCATCAGGTGTGGAACTGCTTCCTATTGAGAGGATGTCTTTATCTGAAAGAGATTACTACACACATTCCTTAATTTATAAACTGCAACCCAGGAGATCTGTTGAATCTTAAGGAGACTAATCTTTTCTCAAGATCATCTAGTTCAAGTAGGGTAAGGCTTTCTACAGCCTGTTCTAAGGACAGTGGAGCTCAGAAGAGAATTGGCATCAATTTCTAACTTGCAGAAGCAAGCTTTTGATGTTCAAACACACTTTCTTCACTGAAAAACATGAGAAAATAATGTAAACTGTGGATTTATTTTATTCATTATTAGCTTCCCCTAGAAACACTTTCTTCCTACAGAGATTGAGTTTCTCACACATTCTGCAGCATATTTGACTTATGAATAAGTGCATAAAGATTATTATTTTTAACTAGCAAATTCCTTAGCTTTTAGAACAAGTGGTATTAAAATCACTCTTCTACACCTGGGAAAACCGAGGAAATCATTGTAATACAGTCATTACATCTGGTATTGTGGCTATTACACATTTGCTGCAAGATGACAGATTACTGCTTATGAGCTTTGCATACTAGTAACCACTGCTTATTTAATATCTGTGGGTATCATTATCATAGCAGACAAACAACATTTCTGCTGGTCCCCACCAGTTCAACATTGCATTTATCCACTGTATAATAC
>NW_008690655.1:40865-45985 GCF_000695815.1 Acanthisitta chloris | reverse complement strand
ACTGCTGCCCAAACTCACTGTGTCACCGCTGCCCGAACCCACTGTGTCACTGCTACCCAAACTCACCATGTCACCCTGAGCCCACCCCACTGTGTCACTGCTGCCCAAACTCCCCATGTCACCACTGCCTGAGCCCACTGTGTCACTGCTGCCCAAACTCACCGTGTCATCACTGCCTGAGCCCACTGTGTCACTGCTGCCCAAACTCACTGTGTCACCACTGCCTGAGCCCACTGTGCCACTGCTGCCCAAGCTCACCGTGTCATCACTGTCTGAGCCCACTGTGTCACTGCTGCCCAAACTCACTGTGTCACCACTGCCTGAGCCCACTGTGCCACTGCTGCCCAAGCTCACCGTGTCATCACTGTCTGAGCCCACTGTGTCACCACTGCCCAAACTCACTGTGTCACCACAGCCCAAGACCAGGGTTCCCACCAAGTCCTGAGCTCCCACTGCTGCCTGGCTGGACAGCAATCTACCACAGCTCTCCCTGGCAGTGGCACAATCAAGACATCGATAGCATCAGTATTAGGATGGTTAAACTCAACCAGTAATTTATCTTCTCAAGACTTACTTTTTCCAAACACTTCTGTGGCTCTGGCAAGTGAGTACTTGCACTAATGGCTGGTGCAGGGTTTGAGAGGGGTTTCTCACCCAGGTCCAATATCCCAAATGTTTCTGAGCGCTGTGTGTGTTGTTGCTTCCAGTACTGTATTTCTTCCAGAGATCATAATCTTTCTTTACACAAAATAAACTGTTTTGTAATTTAGACCTCTCAAAAAAAGAATCTCCAAACAGCAAAGTAACCCTACCCTTCCCCCCCAGGCAAAGCATGGGGTCCAGAGGCTGCAATCCATCTCACGTGAGCAAACAGGGCTGTTTAGCCATGCTAAGCCCCAAGTGCCAATTGAGGAATTAATCACTCCTAAAACCTTGTCCAGAGCCAGGTCTGGGGAAGCAGCCCCAGACACCAACGCTCAGCTCTGTCATCTTAGTGATGGCTCCAGGGAGCTGGTGCAGTGAAGTCACCAGGAAAGCAGGTTAATTTACAGCAGGAGATGTGGGGCACCAGGCTGTGGAAAGCCACCTCTGCTGCCTCCTTCTCTGGTGTAAATTTAAATAACTCCCACAGAGAAATCCAAGATTCACACTGAGCAAATGTTAGTAGACTCTGCTTCTCCTTTGTTGTCATTTTTTCTCCTGTAATTGCCTCATCTGTTTGGAGAGAATATGTACCCACAAATGGATTTTTTTCATGTTTCCTTTGCCACCTATAAAGTTGATTCTGCTCTGTCCCTTACTCATATGAGATCACTTCCCACCTCTGGGCAGGATGAGGTAGCCTGGTTGAGAGGTCTCTGGACACACTTCAGAAACTGGAAAGTCATGGCTTCACTTGGGCACCTTCAGTGAGTGGAAATGCAATGGGGTGTCAATGCCCCATCCAGAGAAGTGGAAGGAAAATACTGAAAAACTGAAAGATTAATGAAATGTGAAGGAATTAACCAATATACAACCCTGAAAATATACAATCCTGTAATACAGAGGTGCCAAATAGCATTAGGGATATGGGTTAGTGGGGAAAATAATTCATTCTTTGTGGAAAATTGCACAAAATACACAGTTCTGTCAGGAGTTATCTTAATACCACAGAAACCTCATGTATTTATTAAAAATATAGGCTACTGTAAGAATTTGATACCGGTTTTGAAATGCAAGACTCAGTTCTATGCTGTTGTGGAGCTTTCTTTTTTTTCATTATCTATTTTTAAAACCTATCACAGATCTGTCCTTAAAAGAAATTAAAAATATAAGTATTGAAAATTTCCAAACATCAAGAAGCACCAGACGATATTTGTATTCACTTCATTTTTGCTTCTATTCACATGTTGCAAAATCTGAAGTGTAAGAATACATACTGGCATCTCCACAGCACTACCTGTCAGGAAGATATCCAAGCCTTTTTATCTCAGTTTTGCTTTTAAAGGCTAGTGAAGAGATTAGATTATGTATTGCTTAATTTAATATCCATTGGCTGTACAACCCAACCTTATAGAGCTGTGACAACTCTCACTGTGTGTGTGGGGCTTGCACACCTAGTCGTGACGTTCCCCTGCAGCAGTGCTGGGACATTTCACACTCCAGTTCATCTTCCTTTAAGATCCAAGAGCCCAAATGAAACTGAACCCCCCTTGACAGCAGTTGGTGTGTGCAGACCGCCCACAGCGTGCTGGCCAGCCCTGTCTCCGTCGCTTCCCCGTGTGCTCGTGTCTGTGCATCCATCTGTTTCCTATCTCCTGAATGGTGAGATCATGGCAGGGACTATCTTTGTTTTGTGACTGTTCAGCACCTACCAAAAGGGGCTCTTGTCTGTCTCTGGAGATCCAAGGAAGGATGCTAATTCAAGAGTGATGACAGCGACCAAATTAAAGGAGCCTCAATGGTGTGAAGGCCACTGGAAGGTTGTTGGGTGGCTGTGAGCAGGAGCACATAGTCAACAGATACAACTACCTCCCAGTCACACTGGAGCTCAGTAATTCATGATGGTGACCAAATTCCTGTTTGGTGTAAGGCAGCCAAGGCACAGCAGGGATGAACACAGAGCCCAGAGCAGCCAAGCTTGCTCTGCACCTTCACCATCAGATCACACTTTCTCCTCTGTGAGTCTCCTGCCACGTAACACCAAGCTTAGGGTCTGGTTTGCCAGAGGCAAATATTAACACAGAGAAACTCTTCTCCACCCAACTTGCATAGCTGGGAATGTATTGCCCAATCCAGCAGGAAAAAGGAGAGCAACATGATTAATGGAAATGTGCCTTGCTTACTTGTAAGCTCTCTACTCCCCCACCCACACACACACATAAACTTTTACAGCTTTGGCTACTTAAGATCTTAACCAGACAATCTGTGCAGGGTTATAAACCATGGTAGGAACCCTCAGGCAACAGGGGTCCTACATTAGCAACCGCTCGGTATCGAACAATTAGATTGATACTCATCAATCATTTACTTGAAAAGAAGAAGAAAATATATTAAAAGGGACTGCAGGGGATTTATCTTCCCATACTGATAAACTGTTAAAAATTAATGAACTAGAGCAACTCTGAAGGCAGTGTAAAGCAAACCCCCCAAAAACCCCAACCACCACAAAATCCCCACAGGCCCTCAGAAAGCTCTTAAAGGGACTTCTGTGTTAAAGATACTTTGTCCTCTCTGGCCTGATGAGCTTTGTGCTCGTTTTCATGCGTGTCTTGTAGTGTGGATGATATTCTCCATCCCCTGGTCTTTCTCTGGCATTTTGCATCCCAGGCACAGAACAACTGTTCAGTTTGTTCCTGGAGGAAGGGAACAAAGATGCCACAGTTTGCAGTCCCCATTCACCGAGCAGTTCTGACCTGCATATGGGCACAGTTCTTAATTTGGCACAAAGCTATTTCAGACACTTCCCACCCCTTTCAACTGTCAAACCCTGCAGCACAGCTAGAGCCATGAAATTCAGCAAGGTGCCCAAACTTTGTGCAATGCAAAGCTCCCTGGCAGCTTACAAATAGCCTGAGGGTTGTGCTGAGCTCACATTAAACAGAACAGATTGCAGCTGCCTCTCTATCAGACGAACTTGTGGGCACAGAGATCAGAGGTCCTGTCAGTCACTGCTCTGTACAGTCCCTGCCACTCCATTCGCTCTGCCTTTGCCTATGTCATTCCTGATCATCAAATACACATTCATTTTATTTACCCTTTCATCTAACTCCAGTGTCAGGTAGAGCTGATGAGGAATGCTGCCCATCCCCTGGTGCAGTGGAGGTGGTTGCTGGTTTATTTCCTTGTCTGTACCATTACACACAGCAATGATGTTGTTTTGCACACCCCAATCTATGCTTTGTTTGGGGAACTCTGGAAGAACTTTGCCCAGGTGCCCTAGCCCCCGTTGATCAGACTAATGGATCAGCACAAAGCAGAGCAGATCCTGACACTGCTGCTGACTCCTCGTGGCAACTGGGATTGCTAGTGGGGATACAGATTTATGTGTTGTGGGGAAAACGGTGAAAATGTTTACATGCTGAAAGTGCCAACCCATGTTGACAAAGCAAAAACTCATGTTCCTACTGTGCATCTCTTTCATGAGTAAAAGAAACTGAAAAAAAAACCTAAAGGAAAACTAAACCAACCAACAAAAACCCAAGGGAGATTCTGATATATTTATCAAAATCAAAGATTCAGTTCTCAATACGATTATGAAAATAAAGGTTTTTTTCAGATTGAAAACCAGGTATTTGTAGCCACTCAATTTTTTTTTTTCCAAAAAATACCTCCCACTCTAAAAAAATACCCCTAAACAATTCTTTTTTCATGTGTATGTCAGAATTCCAAACATCGTAATTCCATGTTTTTACTAGGTAACAGTGTTTCATTTCCAGAGGAAAAGAAGTAGTGAAGTTTATCCAAAATTAAATGAATCAAAATGCAGTGAAGTCTATTTAGAGTCAAATAATGTTTTTCTCAGTCCACTTTGGATGACACTATAGGCAAATTCAATTTGTGCTTCCTGCTCCTTTGGATGGAGGTTTTCTACAAACATTCTCCTGAGAAACACCCACTGCCACCCTTTATGTGTCCATGGCAATAACAGGAAAAACCCCCAAAGACCAAACATACAAGATCAGAAAGATTCAGATGGAAAAGGAGATTAACCCCCCCACTTGCATGTATATATATGTGTCTGTACATAAGAGCCCATGTGCACTAAAGGACACAAAGATTGATTTAATTTTCAGCTGCTCACAGATGGCAACTTCCCATCCTCTCTCCCATGAATCATTCAAACCTTCCCCTGCAGCCTCCCAGATAAGACTGAAGCGATGCAGGAGGCCTTGAGCCAACCCCTCTGCACACAGGTGAAATCCACCAAAATTCTTCATTATGTAGGGGGAAAAAATGAAGCCTATCTAATAAAATTAATAGCAATAATAATACTTTGCATTTCTAAAATGCCTTCCAGCTCAGGAACTCAAGGCTTGATAATTAATGTCTCTTTAATTTTATTTCTATCGATTAAAGATCCAGCGGAACAAAAAAAAGAGTCTATTAACAAAAGCTAATGTGATTTTCAATAGGAGCTG
>NW_008690655.1:28453-40831 GCF_000695815.1 Acanthisitta chloris | reverse complement strand
CTGCACCAGACAGACATCTAGACAGTACATATGTCCATACATTCCCTAAATTAGCACACCCTCCACTCGGCGGTTGTTCGGGGAAATTAGGCAGTTGTGTATAACTGTAATGAGGTCATACAGGGTCTGATCTCCACTGGGATTTAATTAACTCTGAATCTTATAAATATTGTGCTGAATTATAGTTAAATTTGCATAAAGGTTAGAATCAAGCTGGACCAGCCCCATTTACCAGAAAGGAGTAAAAAGAAAACCTTGGAGTAAAGATCTTTTAAACAGTGTTTTTGTTGTTGCAGTACAGCCTTGTTTTGATTTGGGCCTGAAAATATATTTAAGGGAAAGGAAAGCTGAGAGGGAGGGGGAGAAGGAGGCTATATTTCAAACAGACTTTCTAGATAACTTCAAACAGACTAATAGAATGGTGGTTTGCAGCCTGGAGATAACCCGTTCCTCCAATGGCCTTACACCCAGTAAAAGGAGATCGTATCAAATATATACACAGCTATCAAGAAATCTTTCCCCCTTTTTTATTTTTATTATTAAAGTAATGCCAGACATAAAATACCATTGCCAGGCAGACCAGAATGACAAAAACAGGAAAGGAGGAGGCACTCTCCGTGGGAGGCTCTGCTCCAGGGGAAAGCAGGTCTGTGGCCTCTTCTCTGAAAATCCTTGCTTGGATTTCACCCAAGCACAGGCCACACATTTTCTGAGGAGAACAGAGGGAAGAGGACACAAGGACTTCAAGACAACATGAACTCACAACCTCATGTCCTCATCACGGGCAGGTTGGATGAGGCTTGGAGCAACGTGGTCTAGTGGAAGGTGTTCCTGCCCATGGTAAGGGGTTGGAGCAAGATGAGCTTTAAGGTCCCTTTGAACCCAAACTATCCTGTGATTCTCAATTAATTTTAAACTACTGTAGTCCTAATGAAAGCATTCTCACCCTGAGTACCCTTGGAATGATGCAGAGGTGACAGAGCCATCCCTAAGTTGTTGTTTGACTACTGAGGAGAGAGGAAAATCTGGGAAAGGAGACAACAGGCACAGTGCAGCTGTCTTGGTCTGGGCTCTGGGATTCAAGGTCAGCCAAAGGGCAGCTGGAAGGGACACTGCTCCTTCCCATCCCTCCACCTCCTGTGGCTGGTGCATTGCTTGCTTCGAGCAGGTAGAGAGACTCCAGCAGCCTCTTTCATGGCTGCACAGCACCACTGAACTTCCAGCCCAGAACCATATAATTCCCAGGCAGTATCCCTGCTTGCCGAGGTTCACCCAGCAGCACCTCACCAGCCAGGCCAGACCACTAATCTCCTGTCAGCAGGACCCTTCTGGCACATCCCTCTGTCCTTCCCTGCAGCAGTCCCACAGATGTGAGCCAGCCTGTGTTTCCTGGCTGGCCTGTCAGACAGTGAGGGACTAGCTGAGCTCCAATGGCCCTGCCAATATGCTCCATAAGCTCCAAGAGAGTTTTTCTCTCTGCCAGTATGTACGATGCTGTTCAAGAACAGCTCTGCATGCCGATCACAAGCTCTTGGATCTGCTCAGTGATTGTCCCCAAACCCATCTGGCAACTGTGTCAGCCAAGACATGTCACAAATGACAAAGTAGAGCTGGCAGCCCTGTGGTCTGTCCCGGGGCATGGGCTGACATGGGCACGGGGACAGTCTGTAGAAATCACTGGATGGATGAGGCCATCAGGAGATGTTATAGTACTGGGAGCAACCTTGCTAAGTGAGGTGAAAAGAATAAAACTCCCTGTGGCCAAACCTCCACTGGAGGTTTCAGACAGGTTCACCTGGCAGGTTGGATTTCCCTCCACTGGGTTTCACTGTACCTGGCACTGTACTCAATGGACATGCTGGAGCAACTGCCTCTTTCATCCCTTGCCTTGCTACATTGCTGGGTGGGGAATGCTTTAGAAATATAGGCTGAGAAATGTGTTCTATAAAGCAGCAGAAAAGTATAATTTGAATCAAAATATGAACAAGAAATAAATTTTGTTAACTGGACTCATTAATGAGGATGCCTTACTTTCCATGGCAGTTGCTTGGGAAACAACCTTCAGCAGGGCTGTAAGCACAGTGGGTCATAGAGGTCACCAAAACAGGACAAGCACACCAAGGCCCACCCTGGGAGCACAATTCACACAGGACGAGGGGATGACTGGAATGAGCTGGAATGAGAGCCAAAGAGCTGCTCTCAACATCAGCTTGACTCCTCTCACAATGTAATTCTCTTCATAAAGCACCCCAAGACAGAAAACCATAAGGAAAATGAGGCTGTAACACTTGCTCTAGGAACTGTCTGTGTGTCAGCTGCAGCTTCACCATGTCCTTCTATTTCCTTCCCTATGAGTGCATCAAATTCAGGAATGGGAAATATAACAGTTCTCTGACTTATGCTGCACATTCAGTCATGTGTAAAGTGCAGCATTAGGAGACACCCATAAATATTTACCTGAAAGCAGAGCTATACTTCCACAGCAACATGGTTTGTCAATATGTCTTTGCCAGCTACAGTTCTGCACAAATCAGTAA
The DNA here is from genome assembly GCF_000695815.1 of Acanthisitta chloris. Classification (NCBI taxonomy): domain Eukaryota; kingdom Metazoa; phylum Chordata; class Aves; order Passeriformes; family Acanthisittidae; genus Acanthisitta; species Acanthisitta chloris. The sequence continues at coordinate 38,294 of NW_008690655.1, read as the reverse complement.
AGCCACAGACCGAAGGAGACTCTTTTGAGCCTCAAGGAACCCTACGACATTTTCCCTCCCTGCATGTGTTATTATAAATACTAAAAAGCCAAATTTTAATGCTTATGGTACATTCTGGCCAGAGGCCATGGAGTCGCTTTGTTCTAGAAAGTGGCATTTACAACTGGCACATTCCTCTTCAAACCTGTTCTTCCCTTGTCAAAGTCCCCTAAATGTATGGTGGGCATGGTGGTATTAGCTCAAAGGCTGGACTTGATTATATTAGAGTTGTTTTTCAACCTTAGTTACTCAATGGTTCAATGATTCCATGATCACTGAAGCTCCAGCTGTCCTGTGACCTTCTCCTGGACTTATACTAGGGAGTAATTCTAGGGAGTAATTCTAACCTCCTGGACTTCTCCTTGCCCAGTGTAATGGGGAAAAACACTTTGTCTTTGCCCATCAGCATCAGCATGCACCCCACCTCTCCCCACACACAATAGTCACCATTGTGTGGAGGCTGAACCCTGTGCCAACATGGGGCTGCACTAAGCAAAACCCATCAACCTCACACCATCCATGGCCAAAGTATTTTAATGGGATTGTGAAGTAAGCAGGGAAAACTAGAAGGGGAAAGAATAGACTTAGGAAGTCTTTTCAAATATAGGACCCAAAACTAACATTTGGAAATTTCCAAGGTCTTAGGAAAAACAGCAAGATCCGTTCAGCTCCATTTGCTCTGGCCTCCGCCAGCTCTCTTTGCTGAGCTCTGTTGTCATCACATTTCACATTATGATGGTGTTGTGAACTACAAAGAAAACAAGGGAATTGGCAAGTCAAGTATTTTGCCAGCTTTTCAGAGAGAAAATGCATCCAACTGAGAGGTGCTGATTCCACCTTCCTCACACAACACAGGCTGCTTCGCGGACTACCAGTGGGGTCACTGCACCTTCCCTCGCTGCTAATTCTTTAAAATGCTCCTGATGACTTTAACCCTCATTGAAATGATAAATTAATTTTAACATTACTGGATAGAAAGGGCCAACTGTGGATGGAGATAAATCCATCATTTGCAGGGAAGACAACAAATTGCCTTTAGGAGAGTGGACAGAGAAGAAGAATAAAATCTAATCAACTTGAAATTGGAGCATGTAATCCGGATGGGATTACACATGGCTGCAGAGCAGGGAGAGGCTGGACTCGGTGCAGCAAGTGATCCCTGCCAGACCTCATTTGCACAAAGCTCACACTGGAGAGCAGCTGCTGGCCATCTCCTGCCACAGTTTTCCCAGCCTGCCCAGGCAGGAGCGGCACACCCTTAGCTGTGGACACCCAGACCAGTTTAGTTAAGGGCATAAGCAAACACACAACCAGAGAATCACAGAACATCCTGAGTTTGAAGAGACCCACAAGGATCATTGAAGCCCAACTCCTCTACCCTGCCCAGGACTCCACCTGACCTGTGTCTTCACACACCTGGGCCAAGGCAGCCGATAGGGCTAAGCTCCAAGCCCCACACCTTGTGCAAGCTCTGATGTTTATGTGAACCCACAAACCTGGCAGAAATAGTCCACAAAAAAACCTAGGATAGTTCTCCTTTGGCTGAAAGGCCTCAGGAAAGGCTCTGTGGTCAGCACAGGGGTGAAGGCAGTACAATCCCTCTCCCCACCACCACCCTGGGATCTTCACACCACTATCCCCAATTCTATCCATACTACCCAGTAGGACAGCAGAGAGAACAGATCATTAAATAAAATAACCCTTGGTTTTTAACCTGAGGATATTTTCATTGGCATAATTCGCTGATCTGTTTTCAGTCTGCTCCACAGACCAGAGTCAACACACCAGGAAGGGTGGCAAACACTAACGTCGCATCACACACTGAGGGTGTGAAGGCTTCATGGCAGCTTTGCTGTCAAAGCCAACAACCCATGTACTGACATAACAGCAGCAAGTGTAAGGCAATTGGGTAAGAAATATGACAGATCAGAATGGTTCTAACCTGCTCTTCTGACACCCCAAATCCACGAGTCATTATAGCAATACAGTCAGAGCTGATGCTGGGGTGTTTCGGTGTCCCCGTTTCCCAAAAAGATGCTACACTGCCTCTTGTCTGTGGAAAGAAGGGGAGAGAATGGGGACGAGGGTGGGATAAGAAGGAAAGACAGCACATCTTGTAGGTAAAAATTGTGTTGCTTAGCTTGGAGCTAACCCCTACGACATACATTACTGTCTTTCTGTTCAATCAGTGTTCTGCTACAAGAATCAGTTACATTCAATCATCTGAAAGAGCTATTAAAATGCTGATAAAAAATTCATAAAGTAACACACAGTAATGAATCAGGAGAATTCAGTAAAGTGAGACCTACCCTTAGAGCAGGGCAAGAATGAAGGTGAACGATCGTTTGGGCCTAGCGGGCATGAAATACCCTTTTGGAAGATGAATAATTCTGTTTTGGGCTGATAAGTTGAACTAATTTATAATGCTGTTTTAGGTCCACTGCTGAAATATTTCAAATCCCTCAACTTTAAAATGCATTGCCTGTCAGAAACGGGTCTCTTAACAGTTTCCTCTTAACATTTTTCAAAATGTAACCTAGACCAATTTGCATGATTTACTGCTTTATTGTATTACACCCTGCATGATTTAAAATGGGAAATAAAACCTAAAGAAAAGGAAGACAAGGTGGTGTGAAAGAATCGCTGCAGAAGAGATGCAATGGGGTTTAGATCTCTGCACAATACAGAAAGGTGCTTTTTCTGCCCTGGATCAGGATGGGGAGGTAAGAAACCTTGTGGGAATAAAGCAGTGGTTTGTCACAACAAAGCCCAACTGGATTTGCCTGCAGTGGCTCCCACTGTGCAGGAGGCTCCTGGCTCCCGGTGGTGTTGGCTGAGGCCACTGGGAGCAGAAAGCAAAGAGAGCTGGGAGCCCCCAGCATCTCTCCATGTGCTCAGTATCTTGTAAGTCTGTGGGGATCAAGATCGATTTGAGCTTTGCCGGCTCCAAGGTACGAGGCATGACTTGTCTCTCTGCAGGTGTTTTTCTGACAAGTGGGTAGAGTCGTTCGGTTTCCCAGCTGACTTCTCAAGAGTCAAGTCTGAGAGCCTGAGGGAGAAAAAGCAGCAGCAGCAAAGCCATCTCCTCTCTGCTTTCACTTAAGAGATATTCCTCTGAGAGCGAGCGGCTCCTACACCGTCGCACTCTTTGCTGAAGTGCCCATCTCTGTGATTGCACACAGGTCCATGGCCAAAGCACTCCCATGCCCAGTCAGGCTGCACTCCAAAATATTGCTGAATGGGACACCGTGGGACATTGTGGGGTGGCTGCCACACCATGGATGACAACAGACTGGTCAGTGTGAATGAGGGTGTGGGGTGCTCAGCCTGCTGCTGGTGAGCTGTGATTGCTCCCCAAAGAGCAGCTATGCCAGGGCTGAACATCAGCAACCCCTGTCCACACCAACCCATCTGTCAGGTAGCCTAAGCCCTCAATCTAGGAACACTCCATGATGGAGGCAGGTACTTCTTTTCCTTAGGTTTCAGGAGATTTATAATGGAGAGGTGAACTCTTCAGAAATCAGCATGGTAACAGGGATGGTTATTCACTGGGGGTGAATTGCCCCAAAAAAACGTCATCTTACTGTTTGGTTCCACTCATTCATTTTACAAAACCTACAAACCTTTGCTATTGCAGTGGTAGGGACAGGCTGCCATTTTCATAGAATCATAGAATCATAGAATTTAAGGGTTGGAATGGACCTTAGAGATCATCTAGTCCCAATTCCCTGCCCTGGGCAGGGACACATTCTCACCACACCAGGGTGCGCAAGGCCTCATCCAGCCTGGCCTTGAACACCACCAGGGTTGGGGCAGCCACCACATCCATGGGCAACCTGTGCCAATGTCTCACCACCCTTACAGTAAAAAACTTTTTCTGATATCTACCCTAAACTCTCTCTCCTTCAATTTGAATCCAATTTTAATGGGTTCTTTCTCATTGCAGCTACTTGCTCTCAGAGTAGAAAAGTAAAATGGTGAAAATGTGCAAAGGGAATCAAAAAGTGGTGCACACCTCATTCCTAAGCTAAACCCCTTGGTTCTGACACCAGCTGACTTCAGTGGACAGTGTCAGACATGCTTGCAGCACCTTGAACTGAGTTTGCACAGCTGGTGTTCACGACCTACAGCTCTAATTTCCTTTTTCACTGAGGCTAGAAGCATTCATTCCCTCTGAAAATGAAGCCAATGTGTTTCAAGTTGAAGACTGAAGACAGAGACTATCCAATTCATTTATCACTCCTAAGACTATATTGGTGTGACTGATATTAAAGAACAAAGGCAGATACCCTCCCCAGCTGTAAAATAAGGCCATGACTCTGAAGGGCACTGAGTTGTTCATTAGAGGTTTCTACAGAAAATATTAAGGGTACCAAATGATCCCACCATTTCCAGCTTCCCTTTCAAGTGATTCATCTCCAGATCAGACCTGGATTCAAAACCCTATCATTGGAAGGACCCTCATTACCTGTGCTATCAGCACCATCCATAAATGTATCCTTTACCTCCTAATTAGGCCAACAAAGGAGAGCTATTAACAGCTAAATGTATTACAAATGCAGCATTAGGGGTAGAGACTATTGACCTTTTTACTCCCAGTGATCTATATACCCCTTTGTTCTGCTATACACAGCTCCCCCTTGTCAGGGCAGCACTGGTAACGGGAGTATAATCTGTTCTCTGATTGCACACAGACTTTCCTTGTACTCGTTTGGAAAAATAAAGAAAGAAGTTATCTGTACATCTTGCAATGAAAATCTCCCTCATCCTCAGTACATCCAAAACTCACATAAAGCACTGAAAGCCTGAATTTTGCTAGTACTTGTTGAAGTGGATGAAAATGGCCAGTGCTTCATACCACACAAAATCTGCCTGTTAGTAACCTCAGATGACCTAGAAAGACTAAAGAGTAATCCTGTGTGTTTTCACACACTCTGATTTATATATCAGTTGAAATCTTGGGAATCATAGACTTATTTTTAGACACAATTGAGATCATCAGTTGAAAAAAAAACCCTCAAGGAATTCCAACTCCACATAATATGTGATAATAAGGCTGCTATAGTGAAGGACTCTCTAATCGTGTATTTATTCACCTGCTCCCTATTAGGCAGATCTGTTAAACCAGCACTTTGTCCATCAGCACTTGAGTGCTCAAAGCTGAGTGTGCCTCTTTCAGAACTGCTGGCACCAGTGAAAGCCAAATTCTGAAACCTCTCTGAATGGGACTTGCACTGTCAGGCATGCCTGAGAGATTCCTGCTTTGCTCAGCTGCCAGCGGTGCCATAGCTCCCCCCCACCTCACCTGACAGAAATCCTAAGGAAAAACAGTGTAAAACCAGGAAAAAAACAAAAGGGAAAAAAAAAAGGAGGGAGGGAGAGCAGGGGAATGCAGGAAGGGTCAACCCTCACCTGATACTTTCCTCTCCTCCTCACTTTATAAAGTTAAATGCTGTGTGAGATTTATTGCTGTGAAAAGGAAAGTTAACCACATAATCAATAAGAAAAAAATCCAATTACAGTCTATGGTGGAGCAACACTGTGTGTAATAAAAGTCTCACTTAGGAGGACCTTACCCTGCTCAGCAGCTCAGTTATGCAGTGGGTATTAAGTCACAGGGCAGTGAACACGAAACCAGCGGCGCCAGGCTGGGCTCGTGCTCCCAGCAAAGGCCAGGAACATTTTCCTGCCAGTGGGAAGGGACCAGGCACAGACACTGCAGTAAAAACTTCCTAGAACCTCCTAAATCAGCTCCCAACAAGCACCACTGAGTGTTGACCAGCCTCCCCAGCACAACAGGCCATTACTGTCCTCCCACCCTCCCTGGAAAGGCATTTCTCTCAGTTTAGGAGATTATTTTCAAGGCACGTAGAGGTATTTCTCCCTTTCTTTCCATTAGTCACCATTTATTCAGGTGGAGCCTTTGCTACCTGTAAGAAGTATTCCCAGAAAACCCATTAACTTCATTTCAGACACTCAGGCAGTCCATACTGCAACTGGAAATCTGTGATACAGTAGATTTGGGGGGAAAATTGCACAGCTCTAAACCAGAGGAGAAACCATAACTACCTCACTGGCCAAGCAAAGGGAGACTTGGTAGATTTTAAACCTGGCTTGGCCCCTGTTTCTCACAGGACACCAGGAAAGTCAGAGCTTATCCCAGTTCCTCTCCTTGTACCTCCTAAGAGGAAAAGCTGAGAGAGTCAGGATTGTTCAGCCTGGAGGAATGAAGGCTTTGGGTTGACTTCATTTTGGCCTTCCAGTGCCTGAAGGAGCCTACAGGGAAGATGGAGAGAGACTATTTACAAGGGCCTGGAATGACAGGACAGGGGGAAGGGCTTCACACTGATAGAGAGTAGGTTATGTTAGACATTAGGAAGAAATTGTTCCCTGTGAGGTGCTGAGGCACTGGCACAAGTTGCCCAGAGAAGCTGTGGCTGCTCCATCCTTGGAAGTGTTCCAGAACAGGTTGGATGGGGCTTGGAGCAACCTGGTCTGGTGGAAAGTGTCTCTGCCCATGGCATTGGAACAAGATGATCTTTAGGGTCCCTTCCAACCCAGCTCATTCTATGATCATGCCATGAAGAATGTTTTTAAATGCAATCACTGTCTTAGCTCTTCTTGACCTGATACAAAGTATGGGCACTGGCATAAGCTACCCATGATGTAACTTCGTGTTTTAGCAACACAATATGAAGCTGAACTTGTGACTTTTCCCATGAAGTCACCAGAGAGGAGGTTGTTCACACCATATGACGATACAAGAAAAAATGTGACACGTGTAAGGGAAAACTTCTGCTAAAACATTCAGAGCAGAGATGTGAGGAAGCAACATGAACCTTCACAGCACAGTTTTAGCATCACAAGGCAACACTGGGCATTCAGAGTAGATGACAATGAGCTTTAAACTGGGTAACATCTAAAATTAACCAAGTTTGCTTTCAGTTACATCAGTACCAACCAGGCTGCAGATCCCTCACTGTGAAAGGGAAGAGCAGCATTGCTTCTGCCCCAGCTCAGCAGAGCATGGTGGAGGCAGCAGGGCCCCAGGGCTCCCTGTGGGACAAGCAGCAGGCAGGAGGGTACAGCAGCTGCCACGTGCTGCTGATGTTCAAAGCCCTGAGATGTGCCTGGTCACATGTACATTTTGTCACGCAAGCACAGCTTGAGAGTTTAAAGGGCCAAGACAAGAGAATGGGAGGGAAGAATCCCCATTTTAGAAATGTAGAATGAGAATCTCATCCTTGTGGGGGTTTTGCTGTTTACCTCCACTTCACTTCTATGGGAGTTGGCACCTAAATACCTCTGAGAGCACAGCCATGAATTATCTGCCTCACACAGGGGCCAGGGCAGAGCTGGTGGTCCCACCAAGGTGATGAATCTCAGTCCAGTGCCTCCAATTCAATGGCCTTTTTTCTTCAAGATGCAACATGCTGGTACCAAGTGATAGAAACGAAGCTATATGTTGAAAAGGTTTTGAAGTTTAAATCAGTGGAGTCACCTAACGATGATCTCTGCCTGCAACTGGTTCCTGGTCTCTTCACTGACCATCTGTTGGGGTTTGTTTTTAAAGATTTGCCTGGATCAGCCACCATAAAAAAAGGTGTTGTGGACATGGGGAAAATATAAATTCTTTTCTGGGTTTTAGTGTAATCTCCTCTGGTCTAGTTTAAGCCCTAAAGAAAAGGTAACCACCAAAATCAAAGCATCTGACTTTTCTTTTTATATGAGTTGTATCCCCCACTATCCCTGCTGCAAATGGTTCATGGCTAGTTGAGTAAGAGGAGAGGTTCTTTCTTAAACAGCATAAATCAGTCACTGCTATTAAAAGCTACTGCTGGGACCATTTTACAGAATGACTTCCACTAGCAGTGGATTCTTCATGGAAAACAACTGATTTTTCATACTGAACTCTGCACTTCCAAACTATACTGAGGGTAACAAACAAAACAAAGCCCTGTCCAGAAAGGATATATCTTGACTTTGAGATTCATTCCTATTTCTACTGCTGCTTCTATTCTGCCATTTTTCCACCAGGCCCAACTGCTGCCCACAACACAGTTGGCAGCTGAAGAGCACCTCCCTTGCCCTGCAGATGCTTTCCATGGAAAATCCTTGAAGGTAATGGTTTCTCAGGTCTGGAAGGGTGTAGTTCCCAGCTAATTTCTTCTAGGAGTGGGGAGAAGGCAGGGAGGGAATGACAGTCTTGAGGAATAATCCAGACATCAGGCAGAAAGAGCATTGCAGCGACAAGGGTGTTATCTGCTCCAGTCTCCCACACAGCCTCAGGCCATGCCTTCTCCTTTCTCCTGGGCAGCAATCCAGAAAGCTACAGCAGTACCTTGTCAGCTACTGATCACCAGCCCAGCTTTCCTCTCTCCTGATGCACTGCAGGTTGGGCCTCTTACCCAGATTTTCTGTGAGGAACAGTTGCCGGGGGTTAGGTGAGCAATGCTGACACTCACTAGAGCATCTCAGTACCACTGTGCAGGCTGGACACAGCCCACAGCCCTCCACTCTGGAATGCCTGAAGCCATGGGTGCTCCATGATGCATAGGGATCAGGGATGCAACGTTGATGCACGGAGCACACCTAGAGAAGATTCCTTGCATATTCTTGACAAGACCCCAAACCATGCAAGGAGGACCTCAGAACTCTGGGCTAGGACACATCCAAGCAAAGCCAAGGGGCTGCTGAGTCTGTCATAAGAGAAGAGTAAGAGAAATCTTGGATAAACTTTGCTGAACACAAAAGCTGGTCAAGGGAAGGGAGATAAAGGCTGGGGACACAAGGCAGTTCCATCCCTGCTCTGGTTGGGCTGAACTCACTCCTTACTCCCTGCTGCCTGCCAGTCACAGCTGCCTGGGGTTTCAGAGCTGCCAAAAGCAGTGAATCTGTGTCTCCTTTGCACTCCATAGCTGCATTCTTGGATGCAAACATTAGCACTTTACCCTAACCCAATTAATACCTAGTGTTCAGTCACAGCACTGATTAACATGTTGTTCACAGTGATTAAAACATTTCTTCTCCATTACCATACAGTTAAATGCTTGGAAGAGAGTTACACTTAATGGGATACAGGCAAGGTTGCAAATCGTGGCTGTCACACTTGGGGAGGGGAAGGAAAAATCCAGCCTTTTTTCCTGCTTCTTCCTCTTCTTTTAGAGTTGCTAATTAAGGGTTGACTTTTTGGGCAGAGAAAGAGGGGGGTGGAGGATGGGGAAAAGGAACTTTAGGTAATTGAAAGAATCCAATTCATGCAAGCGCCCGACTGGTTCTAACCTACATCATTAAAGTTGCCAGCTAACAAACATCAAACACAGGCCAGTATTAATGAAGCAGATGTATTAATTTCCGATTTCTCAGAAAGCTCAGCAACTGGCTGGCTCGGCAGCTTCCTCTCCCTCCCTCTCTCCCTCTCTCCCCATCTGACAGCACTATTAATGATCTTTAATGCCCCACAGGCACTAATGGGTCCCGCTGGGAGTCCAGAAATACTGCAATTTGTATTGAGGATTTAGACATAACAAAAAAAAAAAAAAAGAGAGAGCCCTCTGCTCTGGGGAGAAGGCGCTTGATCAGTCGCTTCCCCCTGTGGAATAGCACAACAGAATAATAAATGACAGCTCTGCGATTAAATCAAGCCTTCTGCTTTAAGTGCCAGAGAGTGTGTGATTGTCACTAACAATCTAGTGCTTGTTAACACCGCTGGGCTCTGAGCAAACAGCAGCCCGGAATGGGGTGGGTACCTATTACTTCATTTATTCACTCTCTGTCCCGAAGGGAAACAATTCCCTGTCGG